>NW_025852055.1:185721-239631 GCF_002878395.1 Capsicum annuum | reverse complement strand
TTATGAACCTGCAAAAGGGCTCTATTACTGTTAGAGAGTACTATATAAAGTTTAATCAGTTGGCCAAGTATGCTCCTGACTTAGTGGCTGATAATCGGGCTAGTATGAGTAAGTTTGTGACTAGAGTGTCTAGTTATGTTGTTAAGGAGTATAGGTTTCCTATGCTGAATAGTGAGAAGAATCTTTTTAGGCTAATGACTCATGCCCAAAAGATTGAGGCAGACAAGATTAAGGAGAGAGATAGAATGAGAGGGAATAAGAGAGTTAGGTCCGAGCAGCACGAACAGGGTCAGACTAGATCGTATGGAGGGAGTCGCCCTCAGTATCAGGATCGCTCGTCTATACCAGCACCGTCATTTGCTAGTGCTCCCATGCCTAGAGGTAGGCAAGAGTAAGGTAGCAGGTCATATGCATCCAGGTCCCAGTATAGTGCTGGCAGTAAGTCAAATCGTCCCCTAAGTCCTAGGTGTGGTGTCCATGTTGATGTTTTCACTGATCATAAGAGTCTGCAGTATGTGTTTACCCAGAGAAAATTGAATCTTTGGTAGAGACGATGGTTAGAATAATTAAAGGACTATGATATGAGTATGTTGTACTATCCGGGCATGGCCAATATTGTGGCGGATGCCCTAAGTAGAGTGTCCATGGGTAGTGTTTCGCATGTGGTAGAAGGTAAGAAAAAGTTGTCTCGTGATGTACATCGTTTGGCTAGATTGGGGGTTAAGTTGTTTGACTCTGCTGAAGGTAGTATAGGGGTTTAGAGTAGTTCCGAATCCTCATTGGTTTCGGAAGTAAAGGAAAAGCAATACTTAGATGCTAGTTTGGTCAGACTGAAGGAGTCAGTAAAGGACCAAAAAGTAGTTGTTTTCTCCCTAGGGGGAGATGGTGTGTTGAGATTTCATGGTAGATTGTTCTCCCGAATATTGATGATCTGAGACAGAGGATTATGGCTGAAGCGCACGGGGCGTGATACTTTATTCATCTTGGTGCCACCAAGATGTATCGAGATTTGCGGGAAGTCTATTGGTGGAGTGGCATGAAGAAATATATAGCAGTGTTTGTAGCTATGTGTGAAACACGCCAACAGGTTAAGGTTGAACACCAAAGACCTGGTGGTATGATGCAAGAGTTTAGTATTCCCACCTGGAAGTGGGAAGAGATAAATATTGACTTCGTGATTGGTTTACCTCCTTCCCGATGCCATCATGATTCCATTTGGGTTATGGTTGATAGATTGACAAAGTCTGCTCATTTCTTTCCTGTTCATACTTCATATACTGCTGAGGATTACCCTAGATTGTATATCCGAGAGCTATTCAGACTGCATGGAGTTCCCTTGTCTATTATTTTGGATAGGGGTACTCAGCTCACTTCGCAATTTTGGAAAGCTTTTCAGAAGGGTCTTGGTACCCAAGTGTTTTTGAGTCCTGCTTTTCTTCCGCAAACCGATGGCCAGGATGAGAGGACCATCCAGACCTTAGAGGATATGTTGAGAGCTTACGCACTTGACTTTAAGGGAAGTTGGGATGATTACTTACCGTTGCTAGAGTTTTCTTACAATAACAATTTCCACTCTAGTATTGGCATGGCTCCATTTGAAGCCTTGTATGAGAGGAATTGTAGATCACCCATAGGTTGGTTCGAGGTTGGTGAAGCGGCTGTGAGTGGTCCTGATTCGGTATTTCAGGCTATGGAAAAAGTTAAGTTGATTAGGGAAAGGTTTAAAACTACGCTGAGTCGTCAGAAGTCATATGCGGATGTTAGAAGAAGAGACCTTGAGTTTGAAGTTGGTGACCTAGTGTATCTGAAAATTTCACCCATGAGGAGGGTGAAGATATTCGGAAAGAAGGGAAAGCTTAGTCCCGGTTATGTTGGTCCTTATAAAATTCTTAGCCGTGTTGGTAAGGTAGCTTATGAGGTCGAGTTGCCTTCCGAGTTGTCCTCTGTTCATCCATTATTCCATGACTCCATGCTTAGAAAGCATATTAGCAATGTTGTGGTGGTGGATTCCTCTATGAGTGTTGACATTCAAGAAAATCTTTCTTTTGATGAGATTCCTATTGAGATTCTTGATTTCAGTGTCCGAAGACTAAGGAACAAAGAAGTTCCCTTGGTTAAGGTGTTGTGGCGAAACCAATCTGTTGAGGGTGCAACTTGGGAAGCTGAGGCAGATATGCGATCCATGTATCCGCATTTATTTTCCGCGAACTCCGATCAATCCCAAGGTACCGTTCTTTCCTAAATCATGTACTTTTGATAAGAGTTGCAGCTGTTCAACTGTCATTTATTATGTGTTCATATGTAGTTTCTTGAATTTATGCATTCTATGTTCCATTCGGAGTGAGAAATGATGTGGTGATGATTCTAACGAATGGTTTCAGCTTTATTCTCTATTTCCCATCTAATCATGGCATGTCTAGCATCATTCCAGGATGAATGTTTCCAAGGAGGGATGATGAACTACACCGGGAAATTTTTTTTAGAAATTTTGTGCGTAAATGTGTTGGGTTCTATTTTCTAGAATGAATTATAAATTTTTTCGTGTGGAATGTCATAGATTATGACCCACCATTGCGTATAGTATTGAATAAGCTTTCCAATGATATGTGGATCATCAAAAATGGATACCCGAGCGACGAGTTATGAACAATCCGATCGAACCGTGAATAGTAGTGAATAGTAAACGTGCAGGAAAAAGTACTGAGGCCTGGCGTATTTTGTCTCCAACTTTAAATTATCATAAATCCTTGTACATAATGATTTGGGTGATCTACTACATATCAACGAAAAGCTCTACAAGTCCTCTTTCCAATGAAATTGGTTTTATCCAATTTGTCTGTCGGAGCAAAAGGTTATGGTCGATCTACTTCAGCCTATCAACAATGAATTTTTGGGTCAACTTCA
Organism: Capsicum annuum; assembly: GCF_002878395.1. Taxonomy (NCBI): domain Eukaryota; kingdom Viridiplantae; phylum Streptophyta; class Magnoliopsida; order Solanales; family Solanaceae; genus Capsicum; species Capsicum annuum. Next base: position 236,727 of record NW_025852055.1, on the reverse strand, counting down.
AATGATCATAACTCCTCGTACACAATGATCTGTGTGAGATACTGTATATCAACAGAAATATATGAGAGTCCTATTTCGAATTAAATTGATTTCATCCAATTTGGATATCGGAGTAAAATGTTATGGTTGATCTACTTCAAACTATCAAAACAGTCCACCAAAGGACAGATTCGAGAATTTTTTTGATTTTTAGGGGTGTTTTGGTCATTCTCCCTCACCCAAAATCCGTCCAAATCCTATATTAAAGCCTATTAGTAGCATTATTTGTTATATTTCATCAAATTCCCTCAAAAAGAAAACCCTAAGCTACTACATCCAGCTTCAAGAACATCCAAAGTTCACCATTAATTGTGCAAATTTATTCAAGATTTCAAGTTCCTAGTTCAAGAACTCCTAGAACCATCATTCAAAGGAACGATTAACATCTCAAAAATGAGTATCGATCTAAAGTTCATAATTCAAGGTATGTGGAGTTTTTCAACAAGAACTCTCTTTCGTTCTTGTGCCCAAAAGTAATTTTCTTTACAAAGGCATGCTTTTTATTTGATTTTTACGAATTTGAAGCATGAACCCATATCTTAAGATGATTATTATGAAATCTTGATGTTTATTATTTTGAAAGATGAATTTACATGTGTGCAGATATAAAGAATGAATCTTGAACGATATTTATCTTGATTTTGATATTTGGGTCGTGAATCCCCATTGAAAATTATGTTTTTTTTGAGAAAGTGTGTGTTATAAGTACGTTGATGTTGAATATTTGAGATATTTTGAATGATTTAATGTTTTGGTCTTAATGGAGTTGTTTTAAACTTAAGTGTGAAAGAAATCCACAATGCGGTTGATTATGATAGATGGGAAGCATGATGGCTCCCGATGTATATTTATATATTACTGAAATTGTTTTGTTGTGGATTATCTTTGAAATGATCTGAGCTAAGTCTAGAATAAATATTTAGCACCGAGTGGGAGGTATAAAGTTACCTTACTTCCTTAGAACTACGTGCCCCCGTAGGAGTGAGCTTGAGGCTGATTTATATAGTGATCTCTAGTTTGTGTGGATTTGATATCGATAGTCCTACTCCGATGGAAAGGATTGGACGTCTCTCTCTAACGTGAGTTGTAAGTTTGACTCCATGTAGCTCACATGGTTTATGTCGGTTATAGGATCTCCGAGTGTTTGTGTTTCCTTGTGTCTATTGTAAATGGTGAAGTGATTTGAAAGTGGAATTGTGAAAGTTATTCTCTCGAAAGATTTAAATGATATTTACATTATGATAATTGATATTCTTGATGAACCGAAAGTGATTGACAAATTATATGATGACGCAGATGCGTTATTGTACTTATTTCATCCTCTCATGATTATGATGATTTTCTTCGGCCTATGTGAGTCTTTCATATATCCTGCATATTTCTTATAAATATTTATGATGAAGATATTTATACAACTGCATACACCCCCATATACCCAGTTCCTTTCCATGGTATGGACCCACATCTTCGGATGTGACCTGCATTTTCTCGGAATGTATATTCAGGTGCTCAGTTCCAAGTTCGACAGTGATTTTTCGGGCACGTTGTTCTACATCCTCTGTTATGGTGAGTCCTCATGTTCCGAGGACGTGATGTCTGATGTTGGTTTCACGGAATTGTTTACATTTGATAACTGAGTATGAGTCAGTTGGGGCATGTCTCAATGGCTCACTAGTTTTATTGATTCTCTTAGAGGCTTGTCAGACTAGTATAGATGTTGGGAGTTGACTAATAAGTCGTATTTTGTTATCTTTCTGAAATTCTTTTATTTTTGGATGATGATTACTCTGTTGATATTTGAGGGTTATTTATGGAAACCCCGTTGATTTGTGTTGAACTGAATGAAAATGGATCAAAGGGTTAGTTTGGGGATAATCGTAGCCTCAAGCACCGTGTGACGCTCTGGGACCTGTTTTCCGATCTTTACAGTTATGGCTGGTTTGACTAGCGGCATTTAGTGGAGCTAGCGAAGGATTTGGTAATTGAGGCCATGTTTCAGGAGTAATGGTAGCAGAGGAATTTCTATCATATCCACTTGAAAAAACATGTGGAGGAGTATAAGGGAGATCATTCCTTTGATTCTCTACTTGTTCTAACCTTCCACTAATCGTTGTCACTTCCCCCCTTATGGCTCCCACCTCCATACTCAACCTTTCCGTAGTTTAGGTCATAGCCTCAAGTGTAACCCTCATCTTCTCCATTTCATTAGAATCCACGGTTTGAGACGTGGTTCCCTCCATTGTCAAGGTGTCACCTACACAAGCGACAAACAAGTTTAGTTGTAAAAGCTCCTCACCAACACTCGTACACACCCACTTTTGTGATTCTTCCAATAAGAGCGGCGATACTGAAAGTTGCCTATACTTAGGTAGTCAATAGGATATCAATTCCACTAGGCGGACGAAAGGATTCTTCTTTGATCAACTCATGACACAAAAAATAAATTTACTTACGAACTTGAAACAAAGAAAATACTATGATTTATAAATAAGAAAAGCACAAAATACAATGCTTAACAGGAAAGAAAACGTACTCAAAAACTAATCTACAATCTTGTAGGTATTTACTAATTTGCTAATTAGTATGAGCACCAAAAAACTGAAAACCAATAGAATAAAAAAAGTAAAACTAGGAATTCCAACGTTCTTGAGCTATTGATGACGTAGTACACGACTATGGGTCGATGGACAAAAAAAAATATTGTTAAAGTTGAAAAATTTTGTTTCACAATTTTTGTTGTTCAAATTTGACAAAGATGGGGAAAATTTCTGTTTTGGTAGGTTCACCAACAAGACTTTATGTCCTTTTTTAAAAAATTCAAACCTTGACCAACTTTCACCTTTTTGGCAAGACAATCTTTTAGAGGTCGTCCCTCATTTCTCTTTTGGCTTGTCTAGAAAAATAAACTTACTCCCTTTTGGTGTGAAGACATTCGAGAGGTCTTTTGTTTTTTCCCCTTTGGTAATGTCTTGAAAGTTGTTTCAATACTAACAAGAGCCCACACTCTCTTCCCTTGGAATTTGGATCAAATAACAACCTTTTACAAGACTTCTTCAACACAACACAAGAACTTCAACAACTACAACAACAAAACCGTCCACTCTTCCCACAACAACTTGCAATTTTATTTGCTCGAGAACTTGGGTTAGACTTAAGTAGCTTTAGAGAGAAATAAAACCAACAAAAGAAACAACAAAGACAATGAAAACCACACCCAAATCTAGACACAAATTCGGACAAATAGCAACACTTTTGACAAGACACCAAAACCGTAGAATAACTTCTTTTTGTGAGATGTTCGACCTTGGACACCTCTTCTAATGTTAAGAAACAAAGATCTAACTCTATAACATAAAAATACAGAAAAATCACAATAAAACTAGGCTTCAAATTTTTGCCTAAACACAAAAATGTCGATAGATTACTATTTTTGAGTTTTCATCTTTTCAACCCTTTTTTTTTTTTATTTTTGAGTGAAAAAACCCAATATTGATCTCATGGAAATGAAATAAATGATGTATTTGATACCAAATGACACAAAACTAAGTGTGTATCAAGAGATTCAAGCCAACACAAGAGCGTCAATAAGAACAACAAAGTGCTAGTGAATCGAAAGGGGTCACACACAATTTCAACACTTGTTTTGACTAGAAAAATGAGTTTACAACAAGAATAAAAAATGACAGTTTTGCTAGTTAATCGAAAGAGTCCCAAACGACTTCACTAGACTTTTGGATTCAACAACACAATGGTTTTAAGATTACAAAAGGTGTAGAAACTTGACATACTATATTCAATAATCTAAGAACCCTAACAATTAGAAAGGACCCTAAGGCTAATGCATATCAACACCTAATTCCTACTTGGACCAAGTGGAACTCAAGAACCCCAATATACTAGTTTCTAGCCAAGATACAACACTAGTATCACTCTACTAGTGAGCTTTCGGATTTGGCTTCTACAAAATGAGAAAGAGAAGTCACCAATATTACAAGTATTTTATTTCTTATGTAATAGGAATGAACTAACTAAAAGACTAGTCCTAACAAATAACTTATAAAGTCAAATACAAAGGAGGGAAAAATGACAAAAATACTCTTGGCATTAAGTGGGTGGTTTTGGGGTGTTTTGTTTGGGCTCTTCATAATTTAATAAGTATAGGCCCTTGGATGGGCTCAGAAGGGCCTCACACACGGCCAAAGATGTGAATAAGGCTTGGAGTCGTTGCAACTTATGCGCTTGGCAGAATTGTTAAAGACATTGCAGATGCAAGAGCAAAGGAGGCTTACGAGACAGGATCTTATAGTTGAAGGAGCTTTGACAGCCAACCACAAGACCCAAAGCAAGGGTAATAATTCAAGAAAAAACTACCCACCTTGCCAACACTGTGGCAAAATAGGTCATCCTCCATTTAAATATTGGAAGAGACCAGATGCACAATGCAAGATTTTCAATCAACTTAGCCATGAAACTTTGATTTGCAAAATCAAATCTAAAAAATATGAAGTAGAATCGGAAGTCACCAAAGAAAAAGAAGAAGATCACTTATTTGTGGTAATATCTTTAACCAAGAAATTTGATTTTTAGATGATTGACAGTGGTTGTATAAACCACGTGACATATGACAAAACTCTTTTTAAAGAGTTTTTGCCTTTGGAAACTAAGAAAATCAGAATTGGGAATGGTGACTATATTCCTGCAGAAGGAAAAGGGAATGTTGCAATCAAAAAAGTTTTAGGTACAAAAATAAGTTCAAATGTCCTTTACGTGCCCGATATTTATAAAAGTTTGGTAAGTGTTGGCCAGCTAATCAAAGAATGATTTAAATTATTATTTGGAGATAAATATTGTCGAATCTTTGATTCAACTAATCATGAGATTTTACAAGTAGATATGAGAGGCAAAAGTTTCTCATTTAATCCAACAGAAGATGCACACAAACCATGCAAGAACTAAGATGAATTGGCAAATTTATTCGAGAGGTCAAATACAGCCGAAGCTGAGACAATTTCTGATTCAAGGAATGATGAAAATATGTCTCAGAAATAAAGTAGGAATACATAATTTCAGTAGTTTTTAATGATTAGAGTCCTATGTGACTTAGGAATTAGTTTTACTTTTATTATTTGAATAGGAATTAGTTATCCTTATTCATAGTTAGAAATTTAGCTATAAATAAATGTTTTGCGTTATTAATAAAATAATTTCCTTTGACAGTACTATTGTCGTATATTATTTTTCTCCAAGTATTTCTCTGTTATTTCTCTAATTTCAAAGATAAAAACCAACACCTCAAAGTGAGAAGACAATGTATGTTTCTGTTTCAACTTAGTAATACCTCGTGAACTAGTGGACATAGCCAAAGCTGAGGACTCACCTTATTCATAAGTGGAAAGTGATGGGCTTGTGTTTAAGTGTGCAAGTTGACCTTAATGTTTAAGTGTGCAAGTTGAAGGAGTGGTTTTCATCATTATGATTTGGCTCCTAGACTGACTGTAATTTTCATTCAAGTCCCCTAAAAATTGCATAAGTTTTTGCTGCTTGAAATTGCTAATGAATTCGCAAGATTTGTCCCCATACATGTAGGAGGAGGTACCAAGGATTCGTATTCTTCCCAAAGATCACTCAATTTCGAGAAATAGACAGAAACAGTGGATGTACCTTCAACAAGTGTGGCAATACCTCTTTGCACATGATAAATTTTAGTAGCATTCACCTTATCAAAACTCTCTTTGAGATACATCCACACGTTTTGAGCATTGGAGGAATACACAATTCCATTCACCAAATCCTCCGAAACTGAGCTCATTATCCAGGAAAGTACAATCGCATTCATATGCTCCCACTGATACGCCAATTGTCCCTCATACATCTCCTTTTGCATGTACCATACACAAAACCAATATTGTTTATACCAAGCAAAGAAATGCATATTGAATTACTCCAGAGAATATAATTCTCCATACCAGAGAGAACACAATTGGCTAGATTAACTCCTGCAAAAACAGAGGGTCAAACGAATCGAAAAACTGTAGGTGATCGAGAATCCGCAGCTTGCCTTGATCCACTAGCTTCAACGCCATGAGCATCAGCAAAAGAAGAATTTTCGTTAATCACCATGGATGAACAAAAAACAAATGTAACCAGAGAAATAGAGAACAATTTTGACAACAGTGAGAAATGGAGACTGGAAAAAATGGAATGGAAGAAGGAGATAATGAGATTATTGGAATAGATCGAGTCAAACTTCATTTGCCATTGTAGGCTCTGATACCATGTTAAAAACTACAGAGATAATGAAGAAGAATGAACTGGAAGAAGAGAAACTGAATTCTCAATATCATACTGTGTACCAAAACAGCTAAGAGCTAAGATATATATACACACCTAGCCAACGGACTCTAGTGTAGGAATCTGTCCAACTAACTACTCTATTGTGCTAATCACAGAACCACTTCTTAAGTTAGTTATAATTACTTGCGACAACTATCAACTAGCTGCCAGATTCCAGTTCATCCATCAGCTCACTTTCAACTTTGATTAGTGTTATCTGTGTGTTACACAGTGCATGCAGATGGGAATAAATATGCCTACGGAGTTGCACTTTCTTGGCTCTTGGCTTTACAAAATGTAGTTTGTGGTTAGCTGATTTAGTAAAAGTAAAACATTTAAGTAAATGCAGTCCTGCGATCTTGTTTTCTGGATTAACTTCAAAGCAGATAATACCTTATTTCTCTCTCTTTTCTGCTGTAGGTCATTTCTCCGGGGCTTAGAGATATTTGGAAGAGGTGACTGGAGAAGTATATCGAGGTACTGTGTGAAAACAAGAACGCCAGCGCAGGTGGCTAGCCATTCCCAAAAGTATTTCCTGCCCCTCGAATCCGTTAACAAACCAACTAGAAGAGGAAGACCAAGCATTCTCGATCTAACTAGTGCAGATGCTGAAACCTCGGGAGTTTCACAAGAAGTGCCGAGCACTAACAATGATATCAGTCATCCTGTCACTAGAATTGGGAGTGACCTTGAAGCATTAATCAGTGAGCACATGGACGAAAACAATGATGTAAATTCCATTTTTTATTACACAGTTTCTAGCTTAGGTGCTATTAATGCACCTGAGAACAATGCTGCTGCTAGCCTTAGTGCTATGAATGCACCTGAGAACGGTGTGTCTGTTCCTGCTCAGTTACCTTCCTTCGCCTGCTCATCAAACTTTGATTTTTGAAGACTTGTTCCATTATGCTAGACTGTATATTATTCCATCTTCAAACATTTCTAACGGATTAAGGTGGCTTTTGGTTGAATTTTTTCAGAAAAACCGAGTTAGCAATTATTGTGTAGTTATGCAAACTCCTTAGTTTTAAAGTTCTTTTTATTTTTATTTTTTCCCAAATGCTACTAAGCCAAGTTTATTTCTTTATTCTCATAGCTTTGTGATCATAAAGTTAATCTAATGCTATAAGGAGTTGAAGACCAAATTGGTACAACTGGAAGAATGGGAATAGAACTTAATTTACTAGCCATTACTGAGTGGTTTGGGGAGGGGTTATGGAGAAAATGATCTAAATGGTCCTTAATGTGTGGGGGTTTAGTCCTTCGTATATACCACATAACTGAATAGTTCTTAATATATACGTAAAAATGTAATCCTTTTAGTCCTAAATATATGTTTTGTAATAGAAATCCTTAATGTATAGAAAAAGTGACCCTTTTCCTCCCCCCACCATTGAGTGCGCCTACAACATTGGAGTATACATTTCTATTGCTTTCCTTATAACATAGTTTTGCAGCAAGACAAACAGTTGGGTTATGGTTTCGAAGGCATAAACATGCTGTGATTGATGGTCCAAAACTTTCCATTAAATGTTGCAAAAGTTGTCTCTTCTCACCATACAGGATTTGGTTGTGGTCGAAAGGGTTACTCCCATTTTATTCTGTTTTTGTACAACACACGTGAGTTTTTTTATCACACTTATAGGTATTTATGTTTTACTTGCACCACTACTTTCAAGTTTTGGGACTAAAATGATCAGGATTTTCATACATTAAGGAGTAATTCGGTTACATGGTACATATGGACTTAAAAGGATCTATTTTCTGTACACATTAAGGACAATTCTAATCACATGTTACATATGAAGGATTAAAATGGTCACTTTTTCTGTATATTAAGGTCTAGTTTGGTTACGTGATATATCACTTGCATATGGTATTTATAATAAACATTCAAGAAGAAATTGGAAGACTACTGATTAATTGACCCTAAAAGTAAAGAATGACAGTATGATGAACTCTTATTTGCCCCAAATGGACCTGTATACTCTTGTGTTGTTGGGTATAAAGAACATTCTCTTCATCTTTAACCAGAAACATTTTATCCTTAATAAGCTTATTCCCAGCCAGAACTACGTATCCTTAAACTTTAATACAATTAAATATGCCAATTCCAGAAGAGCTACATGATACTCTAGCATTCCAGTTAAAATTATTTCACAATCAAATAAAAGAGAGGGGGAAACTTATAAGATATAGAATGGCAACTAATGAACAAAAACAGTTTTTGTTCTTAGCTACAGAACATGTCTGCTGTTGTTATTTGATCGTTGTACATAAACTCATCAGCTAAACTGATGGTTCATCCACTCAGGTTCAAAATTTGTTATAAGCTAACGTCAGAAAAGAAAATTTAAAAGATATATATTGCGATATGTCTGAAATTTTCATTTCATAGTAGTACCAAAGTCCAAACATTAAAAACCAGCTCTTCATATAATTCCCCAACAATGCTTCTGCGAAAGTAGAACACCAACAACTTTATATTGTGCAACCATATCTTAAAAACCGGATCTTGTAGTTCAATTTTACTGCAAAATTCGATAATCAGCTTTTTTTCTCATTTCTGCAATTTCCACCCAACTCTTTCGGCGAAATCCAACATTCTTTCCTTTTGACGGATGTTGGCACAGTACCATATAGAGTTACGAAGACTGGTGTACCATTAGCTACTAAAAAACTACTTTTGTACAAAAAATTTTAAATGAAGGACATAAACTCCTTAGTGAAGCAGCCCCAATGAGAACTCTCTCCAAAACACGGCTACAAGATTGGTTCACTCAAAAACATGGGTTTCTTTCATTTGGGTCAGGACTGGAGGAGTTAAAAAGGGCGAGGTAATTTATTAAAGTCACGTGAAATTTTGTAACTAAAAGACAAGTTTTATGATTTTTTTTAAGGTTCAGTAAATATATATTTGTTGACGAGAAGAGTAAATATGTACCTTTCATTAGATGGTGGGGATATATATTCACCATTTTTTAATGACGGGTATATCTTCTCTAAAAAAAAACAAAGTTGAGGGGTATATTTGCCACTTTAACCATAAAGATAATATTTGAGGTGATGAAGGTGATTGGTAAATTCACATGAAACCAGCAATACCTTATCGTAATTTAACTGTCTTACGTATTGCAAATCAGTCAAGTCTACCATTATCAAAACAAAATATTATGACTGCAAAAGCAGTACATTATCTGGCTGATGAAAATCGAACCTCTACTATGCGCTAGCACATTTTGTAAATGATATTCTACGTCGCCTTCTTCAAGTTCTACACAGACAAATTTAAATGTACTTGTATTAAATGGCTCTGATTGAAGTATTGCAGCTTCTTCATTTTGTGAAATAGGGCAGCCCGATGCACTAAGCTCCTGCTATGTTTAGGGTCCACAGAAGAGATGGACCACAAGGATTGTTTCTACACAGTCTTACCCTTCATTACTGGAAGAGGCTGTTTCCATGAGAAGCTGTATTTAGTGAAAAAGGGTAGCCCTGTGCACTAGGTTCCCGTTATGTGTTGGGTTCAGGGAAAGGCTGGACCACAAGGGACTACTTTACGCAGTTTTATCCTGCATTTCTGCAAGAGGCTGCTTTCACGAGAAGTTGTATTTAGTGTGACATGGGTAAAGAAAAAAATATAGTCTATGCCAACAGTGAAAAAGAATTGTCTCACATCATGTGTACATCATAATGCCAACCTCACAACAGAGCAGTAATATAGTCGAGCTTACGAGAGAAAAAAATTTATGAACCATCAAATATTGAAACACTGATATATATGATTACAAACCTTGAAATCCTCATGTCTACAAAACTCTATTGTAATCTTGAGACTGACCCGTTATTTTTTTCGTTAACCAAAATTAACAACATCAATGAAATGCTAGATATCTTGGGGACCGAGAAACTATTATTAACCATGTAGGTCAAAGAGAACCTGCCAGGAATGTAATTTGGCTGCTTGGCATTTGGCACACCCCAAGAAAAAGGAAACGCAAGAATGTCAGAACAGCAATTTGATATAGTTTTATGTACAAGACATCACATTCCTCCTTGAAAGCATCTCATGATTATGGAAAAGAAAGACAAAAATTTCATAGGGGCTTTTTGTAGGTTATGGTGGTGGCAATTGTAATGACATCCATTGGAAAGGGGGTTGCTTCTGCTTATAGTGGTTAAATCTCCTTTTTGTAGTTATTTTTGAAAAGTTGCCGAGTGTCATTGATTCATTGATCACTTCTTAATTTTGCTCAAAATTTATGGTTTTAAGTAATATCTTGGAGAAGTCATTCATGTAACACTCTTACATTATATATTTTTCCTGATTTTAGAAAGAGTTAAAATGACAAAACAGGATTGGCTATTATAGGATTTGGACTCCATATAGCTCACATGGTTTTTGTCGATTATAGGATCTCCCAGTGTGTGTGTTTTTCCTTGTGTCTATGGTGAATGGTGAACTGATTTGAAAGTGGAATTATGAAACTTATTCTTTTGAAAGATTTAAATGATATTTACATTATGATAATTGATATTCTTGATGAACTGAAAGTGATTGAAAAATTATATGATGACTCACATGTGTTATTGTACTTATTTCATCCTCTAATGATTATGATAATTTTCTTCGGGCTATGTGAGTCTTTCATATATCCGGCATATTTCTTATAAATATTTATGATGATGATGTTTATACAACTGCATACACCCTAATATACACGGTTCCTTTCCATGGTACTGACCCTCATCTTCGGATGTGGGCTGTATTTTCTCGGAATGTAGGTTCCGGTGCTCAGTTCTAGGTTCGACAGTGATTCTTTGGGCACGCTGTTCTATATCCTCTATTGTGGTGAGTCCTCATAAGTCGAGGATATGATGTCTGATGTTGGTTTCACAGAATTATTTACATTTCATAACTGAGTATGAGTTAGTTGAGGCATGTCTCAACGGCTCGCTGGTTTTATTGATTCTCTTAAAGGCTTGTCAGACTAGTATAGATGTTGCGAGTTGATAATAAGTCATATTTTGTTATCTTTCTATAATTCTTTTATTCTTGGATGATGTTTAATCTGTTGATATTTGACGTTTATTTATGGAAAACCCCATTGATTCATGTTAAACTGAATAAAAATGGCTCAAAGGGTTAGCTTGGGGCTACTCGTATCCTGAAGCACCATGTGACGCTCTGCGACCCATTTTTGGGGCGTTACAAACTTGGTATCAGAGCCTGAGGTTTTAAGGTGTCCTACGGAGTCTGACAAGCCACGTTAAGTAGAGTCTTGATCATCGGTGTGTAGCGCGCCATATCTATGAGCAAGAGGCTACAAGACATTTTAGAAAAAAGTGTGATTCTTTCTTTTAGAAGTCTATCATGGTTAAAGTTTCTGTCTCTGCTATTGGTTCATTCTCTCCTTTTTAATAAATATGCCTCCACATCGAGCGAGAAGAAATAATGATGGTCAGCAACCTCAACTTACTAACCCATAGAATGAAAACGTATCCCATACAGAATTTTGGGTAGCTATTCAGGCGCTGGCCTAAGCTTTTACTACAAATATTTAGGCCAACCCGGCCCCGGATCCACTGCAGCAGGGAGGTGATTCAGCTGCTGCAAGGATCCATGACTTCATACGGATGAATCCGTCGGAATTCTATCGGTCCATGTTTGATATGGATCCACGATTATTTTTAGAGGAGGTGCGGAATATTACTCAAGTGATGCATGTATTTGAGGAACATAGTGTGGAGTTGGCTGCGTATAGGTTGAAAGATCTTGCTTATGACTAGGTTGTTGCTTGGAGGAAAGGTAGATGTGAGGGAGCTATCCCTATGACTTCGCAAGAGTTCCAGGATGTATTCCTGGATAAGTTTTTCCCTTTGGAGATAAGGGAGGCAAAGGTGGAAGAGATTATGAACCTGCGACAGGGCTCTATGACTGTTAGGGAGTACGGTCTAAAGTTCAATCAGTTGGCCAAGTATGCTCCTGACTCAGTGGCTGATAATCGGGCTAGTATGAGTAAGTTTATGACAGGAGTTGTTAAGAAGTGTAGGTTTGCTATGCTGAATAGTGAGATGAATATTTCTAGGCTGATGACTCATGCCCAATAGATTAAGGCAGAAAAGATTAATGAGAGAGATAGAATGAGATGGAATAAGAGAGCTAGGTCCGAGCAGCACGAACAGGGTCAGACTAGATCGCAGGGAGGGAGTCGCTCTTAGTATCAGGATCCTTCGTCTATGCCAGCACCGCTATCTGCTAGTGCTCCCATACCTAGAGATAGGCAGGAGCAAGGTAGCGGGTCATATGCATCCACGTCCTAGTACAGTGCTGGTAGTAAGCCAAATCGTCCACTATGTCCTAAGTGTGGTAAGGTTTATTTGGGTGAGTGTTGGGGTGAGAGGAAGGGTTATTTTCGGTGTGTTGACATGGGTCACAGAGTTGAGATAGTCCACAGTATGGACAAGGGAGTCGTGACTATCGCCCTCAGACGCAGACTTAGACTGTTAGAGCTCAAGTTCCAGCGACTCGCCCATCCCCAGCTCAGGGAGCCTCTTCTAGCAATGCTGGCGGGCAACACCAGAATAGATTCTATGCTTTACCGTCCCACCAGGAAGAGGAGAACTCTCCAAATGTTGTTACTAGTATGCTTTGTATATTTCAATTTGATGTGTATGCTTTGTTGGATCCTGGGTCCAGTTTCTCATATATTACACCTTTGATTGTTGTGAATTTTTAAATCAGTCCTGAGATTATTCCTGATCCTATCCGAGTTTCTACCCCAGTGGGTGATTCAATTATTGCCCAAAAAGTGTATAAAAAGTGTCCTGTTACCGTTCTTTATAGAGTCCTATTGGATGATATGATTGAGTTAGACATGGTAGATTTTGATGTGATTCTGGGTATGGACTGGAGTATTGTTCTTATGCCTCTTTTGATTGTCGGACCCGAATGGTCAAGTTTCAGTTTTCGAGTGCATCCACGTTTGAGTGGTCTGGGAATTCTGCGTCACCCAATAGTTATTTTATCTCTTACCTCAAAGCTAGAAAGCATATTTTCATGGGGTGTATTTACCATTTGGTTAGAGTCAAAGATACTAAGTCTGAGATTCCAACTCTCCAGTCTGTTAACGTCATCGATGAGTTTTTTTATGTCTTTCCGGATGATCTCCGAGGGATACCTCCTTATAGAGAGATAGATTTTAGGACTGATCTTCTTCTCGATACTCAGCCCATTTCTATTCCTCCTTATCGTATGAGGTGTTAAAAGTGCAACTCAAAGATCTACTGGATAAGGGTTTCATAAGGCCCAGTGTTTCTCCTTGTGGTGCTCCTGTGTTGTTTGTGAGAAAGAAAGGGCTCTTTGCGTATGTCCATTGATTACCACCAACTGAATAAATTCAACATAAAAAATAAGTACCCCCCTCCAAGAATAGTCGATTTGTTTGACCAATTGTAAGGTGCAAGTTATTTCTCAAAGATAGACCTTCGTTCCGGCTATCATCAACTCAAAGTTAGGGAGTGTGACATCCCGAAAACCACTTTTCGAACTCGTTATGGCCATTTAGAGTTTCTTGTTATGTCTTTCGAGTTAACTAATGCCCCAGCAGTATTTGTGGACCTCATGTATCGAGTGTTCAGACCATATCTAAATATGTTTGTCGTAGTGTTCATCGATGATATACTGGTGTACTCCCGTAGTGAGCATGGACATTTTGATCATCTCCGATCTTTCTTTCAAACCCTTACAGATCACAAGTTGTTTGCCAAGTTCAGTAAGTGTGAGTTTTGGCCAAGGTCAATTGCTTTTCCAGGTCATATCATTTCTTCTAAGGGTATTAAACTTGATCCCTAGAAGACCGAAGCTGCTAGAAATTGGCCTATACCTGTTTCTCCGACTGATATCTGAAGTTTCTTGGGTTTAGCTGGCTATTACCGCCATTTTGTTCAGGGTTTCTCCTCTATAGCGGCTCCTATGACTCGGTTGACCCAAAAGAAAGTGAAGTTCTTGTGGTTCGAATCTTGTGAAAAGACTTTTCAGGAGTTGAAGACTCGACTCACTTCAGCCGCTATTTTGACTTTGCCTGATGGTGTTGATGGTTATGTGGTGTACTGCGATGCTTCGAGAGTTGTGTTGGGTTGTGTATTGATGCAGAAGGGTAAGGTCACAGTTTATGCTTTTAGACAGTTGAAACCCCATGAGAAAAATTACCCCACCCATGACCTTGATTTGGCTACTGTTGTGTTTTCTTTGAAAATTTGGAGACACTATTTGTATGGTGTCCATGTTGATGTTTTCACTGATCATAAGAGTCTGCAGTATGTGTTTTCTGAGAGAGAATTAAATCTTAGGCAGAGACGATGGTGATAATTTTTAATGGACTATGATATGAGTGTGTTATACCATTTAGGCAAGGCCAATGTTATGGCGGATGCCCTATGTAGAGTGTCCATGGGTAGTATTTCGTATGTGATATAAGGTAAGAAAGAGTTGGCTCATGATGTACATCGTTTCGCTATATTGAGGGTTAGGTTGTTTGACTCTGCTTAAGGTAGTATAGGGGTTCAGAGTAATTTCGAATCCTCCTTAGTTTCGGAAGTGAAAGAAAAGCAATACTTAGATGGTAGTTTGGTCAGACTGAAGGAGTCAGTCAAGGACCAAAAAGTAGAGGTTTTCACCTAATGGGGAGATGGTGTGTTGACATTACCGGGTAAATTGTGTGTCCCGAATGTTGATGATCTGAGATAGAGGATTATGGCTGAAGCACACGGGGTTCGATATTCTATTCATCCTGGTGCCACCAAGATGTACCGATACTTGCGGGAAATCTATTGGTGGAGTGGCATGTAAAAATATATAGCAGCGTTTGTAGCTAAGTGTGCAACATGCCAACAGGTTAAGGTTAAACACCAAAGATCTGGTGGTACGATGCAAGAGTTTAGTATTCCCACCTGGAAGTGGGAAGAGATAATTGTATTACCTCCTTTCTGATCCCATCATGATTCCATTTGGGTTGTGGTTGATAGATTAACTAAGTCTGCTTATTTGTTGCCTGTTCATACTTCATATACTGCTAAGGATTACGCTAGATTATATACACAAGAGCTAGTCAGACTGCATGGAGTTCCCTTGTTTATCATTTCGGATAGGGGTACTCAGTTCACTTCACAATTTTGGAAAGCTATTCAGAAGGGTCTTTGTAACCAAGTGCTTTTGAGTTCTAATTTTCATCCGCAGACCGACGGTCAGGCTGAGCGGACCATCCAGACCTTAGAGGATATGGTGAGAGCTTATGCACTTGACTTTAAGGAAAGTTGGGATGATCACTTACCGTTGAAAGAATTTGCTTATAGTAACAGCTTTCACACTAGTATTGGCATGGCTCCGTGTAAAGCCTTGTATGGGAGGAAGTGTAGATCACCCATAGGTTGGTTCGAGGTGGGTGAAGCGGGTGTGAGTGGTCCTAATTCGGTATTTGAGGCTCTGGAAAAATTTATTTTGATTAGGGAAAGGTTGAAAACTGAGCAGAGTCGTAAGAAGTCATATGCTGATGTTAGAAGGAGAGACCTTGAGTTTGAAGTTGGTGACATAGTGTATCTGAAAATTTCATGCATGAAGGGGGTGAAGAGATTAAGAAAGAAGGGGAAGCTTAGTCCCTATTATGTTGGTCGTTACAAAATTTTTAGCCGTGTTGCTAAGGTAGCTTATGAAGTCGAGTTGCCTTCCCAGTTGTCCTCTGTTTATCCAATATTCCATGTCTCCATGCTTAGAAAGCATATTAGCGATACTGTGGTAGTGGATTCCGCTGTGAGTGCTGACATTCAAGGAAATCTTTCTTTTGATAAGATTCCTGTTGAGATTCTTGATTTCAGTGTCTGAAGACTAAGGAACAAAGAAGTTCCCTTGGTCAAGGTGTTGTGGCGAAACCAATCTGTTGAGGGTTCAACTTGGGAAGCTGAGGCGGATATGCAATCCAAGTACCCGCTTCTATTTTTCACGAACTCCGATCAAGCCGAAGATACCGTTCTTTCCTAAGTCATGCACTTTTGATAAAAGTTGTAGCAGTTCAGTAGTCATTTATTATGTGTTCAGCTGTAGTTTCTTGAATTTATGAATTCTATGTTGCATTCGGAGTAAGAAACGATGTGGTGATGAGTCTAACGAATGATTTCATCTGTATGCTCTATCCCTATCTAATCTTGGCATGTCTAGCGTCATTCGACGATGAATGTTTCAAAGAGGGGATGATGTAATACCCCGAGAAATTTTTCGTTGAAATTTTGTGCGTAAACTTGTTGGGTTCTATCTTCTAGAATTAATTATAAATTTTCCGTCCATAATGTATTATATTATGACCTACCATTAAGTAGAGTATGGAATAAGCTTTCCAACGATATGTGGATTATCTAAAACGGACACCCGAGCGACAAGTTATGAATATTCCGATAAAATCGTGAATAGTAGTGAATAGTAAAACGTGCAGGAAAAAGTACTGAAGCCTGGCATATTTTTGCTCAAACTTTAAACGATCATAACTCCTTGTACATAATGATCTAGGTGATCTACTACATATAAACAGAAAGCTCTGCGAGTCCTCTTTCCAATGAAATTGGTTTTATCCAATTTGTCTATCGGAGAAAGAGAATAAGGTCGATCTACTTCAGCCTATCAAAAGCAAATGTTTGGGTCAACTTCAAATGATCATAACTCCTCGTACACAATGATCACCGATACTATATATCAAAGGAAATATATGAGAGTTCTCTTTCTAATGAAATTGGTTTCATCCAATTTGGATATTGGAGTGAAACGTTATGGTTGATCTAGTTCAGACTTTCAAAACAGTCCACCAAAGAATAGATTCGAGAGTTATTTGATTTTTAGGAGCATTTTGCTCATTTTCACTTACCCAAAATCCATCAAAACCCTATATTAGAGCCTATTAGAAGCATTATATGTTATATTTCATCAAATTTCCTCAAAAAGAAAACCCTAAGCTCCTACATCCAACTTCAAGAACCTCCAAAGTTCACCACTAATTCTACAAATTTATTCAAGATTCCAAGTTCCTAGTTGAAGAACTCCAAGAACCATCATTCAAAGGCACGATTAACAAATCAAAAACTAGTATAGATCTAAAGTTCATCATTCAAGGTATGTGGGGTTTTTCAACAAGAACTCTCTTTCGTTCTTCTGCCCCAAAGTAATTTTCTTTACAAAGGCTTGATTTTTATTTGAATTTGAAGCATGAACCCATATTTTATTCTCTTAGGCATTTTATCAAATACATTGTATGCATATCTTCAGGCTTAGGCATGACTATTAAAATAATACATCATGGCAACATTTTACACTTCTAATGCAAGAATTTTAACCACATACTAACATATTTTCATGATAGTCATGAAAAACTTCAACTTGGAAACTCAACAACTACTTAAACATGGATATATTTCAATTGATACCATGGAAACCAAATTTTATATTTCTAATAGGGTTTCTTGAGCTTCGTGGGTGAAAGGAACCCATGAATTAACACTTGAGATACCTTAATCCATGATTTCCTAAAGATTGGTGGAGGAAAATTTAAATTATTGACTTGGAATTAAACACCTAGGGTTTCTTTTTCTTGGGTATTGATCTTAAGGAGAAACCCTAATTTGATGTTATAGAAGAATAATGAAGTTATGAGCTCTGATTTAATTTAATTAGGTGTTAAAGGGGAAAAAAGGGACCTAAATTCCCTTTTAAAAATAGGTTAAAAATGCTGATCGGAAGTGGCATTGGTTTAGGTGACGGTCCTTCACTGGCTCGATGGTCCATCGCTCGCTCGACTGTCTGTCGGTCCTGACCTTCTCACTTTGCCATAACCTAAACTTTCTGCCTCGACTGTGATGGTTTGGATGATGGTCCATTGATAGCTCGACGGTCCATCAGTCCTAACCGTCATACTTGACCAGAAGTCAGGTTCTCTACCTTAATTACGATGGCTTAAGCTACGGTCCATCGCTAGCTCGACGGCCCGTCACCCTGACCGTCGCTTCTCGGTAGTTCCGATAGTTCTCTATAAAATGTCCATAACTTTTTAATCCGATATCAGATTTGGACAAAATTTGTATCGTTGGAAAGATAATTCAATTTCCCACATGATAGAAAGTTGAAATTGAGGAAACTATACCTGATTTAAAATTAATCATCTAGGAAGTGATCACTAACTCTTCTGGAGACTAGATTTGACTTAACGAAAGAACGGGGTATTTCAAGTCGTAATGTCATAGAAGGGATGTGATTGTAGGAATTAGCTAGGAGAAATTAGGTATTTTGGGTTGATTTCCCAATTTGATGGATTAGTCTAGCATGTGGCATGCTTCGTTTGTGGTACATGTTTGACGTTAGACTAATGGTTTTAATCTGAGATATGAAGTGTTATGGTAAGAGTAGTAGATTAAGATTAATGATGCATGTTTGTTTTAATTAATTAGTACTCCTGATGTGATGTGTGAAATATCCTAGGTTGATAATTTATAAAAGGTTTAAACAGTAATTGTGAGATATAAATGTACATGAGGACTAGTGTTAGAGCGGTGAATTGTGGTTGTATCATTAAGTAGATAAGAACGTGAGTACAAAATAATAAGTTAAACCCTAAGTAGCAGGTTGTTAGATAAAGTTTTATGTGTATAAGCGTTTGGTGTACCTAGTCTGTATTTTTGTAATTTGCTGCATGGAGATGTCTAGGGAATACTAAGGAGTTGTTGTATAGTGTTCATTATAGAGGAATTTAGAAAATATAGGTAAGCAATATGTACCTTTTGTATAATTTCTCAAATTTTGTTAAGTTGTAAGTTGTGTGATTTGAGGTGTAAAGCTAGCATTCTAAGGAATTAAAGATGGAGCGTTAAGTGTTTAGAAGTGTAGGTGTCTATGCCTATGATGATGGTTGTCGTAATTTAATGACTTGGGGTCTGGAGGAGATTACGATTTAGTCTCCCTGGAAGGGAGAGGTTCTATAAAGAATTTAGTATCTTTATATATTTATTAAGGGGAGTTTGTATTCATGTCTATGTTGATACCCCTTTTTGATAAGGAGTGTGGATGCGTACACTCATGATAGTGGGAGTTATAGATTAATTGCTATCGAGGTTAGCAAAATTTAAGAGCAATATATTCGGAAAGCAAGGCCATCAGAGTATAGTTCATCGGGGGGGGGGGGGGGGGGTTTAGAGTTTAAGTATATTGGGATGTTTCTTTTGTGTTGAGAGTTATTCCTCTAGATTTTGGTGTGAGGTTTGGTCCATAAGTCTAGAGTGTGACATTGGTTTAAGGGGGAGATGACGGGTTAAATTAGTCCCTTAAATTTCTTGTGGTGTCAAGTTTCAAGTAATAATCATGATAAATCAATTCCTACTCTAGGCAGCTCTACCTACTTCAAATTGAATGGATATCTACCAATGTCTTATGTATTTAAGTTCTGCTTATGTCTAAAGTTTGAGATCTCTATGTAATTCATGTCATGTTACGACCTCCGAACTAGAAGCAATAATATCCCTTAGTGATCCAACATTCAAGCTCTATGTTATGTTGCTCATGATCCATAAAAGTCCATGTCTCACGTGATGCTTGATTCGAAGAAACTATGCTTTCCATACATTACCGATTCATTTTATGCTAGGATTAGTCAAAGTGATAAAGTTTATGCTAACTCATGGAAAATTTCAGTTCTTTAAACGAGGATCAATCGCTTTAAGTGGAAATCCTTGTCGTAGTTGTTAACTACATAAATTTCTATTTTATGCCATATACATCATGATATGTGCACCCATGTTTCTCACTGTGCTTTTTGGTCTGTCCAAAGAAATTATGTAGTGTTGTGTTTATGCCAAACAAATCTTTACTTATTATCCGGACATTTGATATATGAAACACTTCATGTCTATAATATCTTATCTTCACCTCGTGTCCCTCCTTGAATTGTGAAATAAGTATAAGTTATGGTTTGACAAGTGTTATTTCCATTCATGACATTTAAGCTCGGGTCCCTTAATAACCCTCCGTATGATAGTATGATGGTGTCTGTGGAAGTGTGGTGATGTGTTAGGTGGGGGAGTAGATATTCCTGTAGGTGAAAAATTTTATGTGAATTCTCGAGTTAAGGTTATGGGTGAAAGGGAAAAGGGGGAGATGAACTTTAATTGTGTAAAATAGTTAAGAAGGAGGAATGTGGCAAAAATATTTGTGAGAGTGATTGAAATTATTGCTCTTAGTGGGGAGATCAAAGTAGGGGGTATAGCAATGATTATGCTTGAATGTTGTGGTTGCTGAAAACACAAAGCTATGTTCTATGTGGTTAATACTCTCTAAATTAAATCTCGAGTGTGTTTGATGGTAGTGATAAGGTGAAGAAATATTCTTAAAGGGATGTAAAGTATAGGATCCCATAGTTTAAGTTAGCATCTTTTAACTCCGATTTAGGCTTCAACATAGCAGTACTAAGTAGTGGAGCTCATATATCTTGTGGCTAGATATGTTATTGGAGATTTGTAAGTGGGCGAGAGCAAAGTATGCTATTTATTGTTTGGGGTGTAGACGATTAGTGCCTCTAAGTTTAAGTCTATTTGTGGTACTTGTAAGGTAGAGAATGATTCTAATCCTATCTTCCGTGAAATATTATTTCACTATTAGTACCAATATAATCTGTTCTATGATCATCAAATAAAACCCTGACATATGTTGATCTTATTATGATTCATATAACTCATGTGCAAGATCATCCCTATGTAAAGTCTCATTATCCCATGTTACATTTTTTCACGTTTCACTAGGGGTTATCATGATGCTTGGTAGATTCTTTTGTATATTCTGTTATGAAAAAATGTCCAATGCGAGGTTTCATTCTTTAGTCTACACGTTTATAGCTTCAACAAGTCCCTACCCATCATTCGGGGATGAATGATCCCAAGGGGAAGATAAAGTAATGCCCTGCATTTTTGAGCTAGAAATCAAAAGTCGTTCTTAAGTGTGGAAACTCTAATTCCATGGTTCATATTTAAATTTATGTGTCATAATCCTTCTCCTAGTATACGAAGTGATTATAAGGTGAAAATATTCATATAAATTACTTAGAGAAAACTTGAGCTAGAAATCTTTCATTCATCCAAAGTTTGATATTCGATTCTACAAGGGTCTATTTTGAATATGTATAACTTATGATACACATAGAATATTGCAGCTTTAGACCCATCAAATTATAGATAATTGAATTATATTTCCAAGGATACCAATTTTGCCTTAATCCACTATCCGGGAAAAATTTTATGACATTTTTGGTGAGATGTAGTAAGCCAGCGCAATTGTGATGCAACACGTTGGACTGTGTATTATGGAACTGTTTCACTTGTTATTTCAATCCCTTAAGGGTATAAGGGCACTTTAGTAATATTCCCTCAACAAAATTTCATCTTTAAACCTCCTTAAACAATATTAGGTCCACTAATAATGTCTTAACTC
This sequence comes from Capsicum annuum, assembly GCF_002878395.1. NCBI lineage: Eukaryota > Viridiplantae > Streptophyta > Magnoliopsida > Solanales > Solanaceae > Capsicum > Capsicum annuum. The sequence continues at coordinate 214,847 of NW_025852055.1, read as the reverse complement.
TCAAAAATCTCTAGTCCATCTCTTAAGAACAAAATAGCAGAAAAACAACTAGGGTTTGGGCACTCAAGCTTAAAGGTAATTTTTTTTCGAAATTTCCTAATGATTCTTCACAATTAAGGTATGTGGGGATTTTCTAAAACTACATAGGCATAAGAAAATTGCTTCAACAACATTTAAACATTGTGAGATCATGAATTTGTGAAGGGTTCTGGAAGTTATGTTTACAATCATGCAATATCAATTATTTAATGATATTATTGTTTTGGTATAGAGGCCTTTCCCCCAAATTTGATTTGTATTGTATACAAGTATGTATGTATGTAATTGAATTTGAAAGTTTAATTGAGAGCATGAACATATAAAGCCCCTCTCTTGCTATGGATCCCTATTGTTTTTATACGATAAGGATTGTTTCAAATGCATTTTTGAGAAGCAGAATACAAATATCTTTATTTTTGTTGATGACTTGATTCTGGTTTTGGATTGAAGACAGGGTTTTTTTAGATGTTAATAATGTTGAAGATATACAACGAAACAGTTGCATGATTTGTCACAAAACTTCATGTAACACCCCAACTAATGAAGGAGTTCCACATCGGCAAAACGCAGGAGGGATTCTAGTATATAAGTAAGAAAGCCTTCCTCCTTAGTGACACATTTTAAAGATGTGTGGGTTTGGGCCCAAAAAGGCCAATATCACTAGTGGGTTAGGGATTTAAAGGAGTCTTTCGAGCCTTTGTGGTTAGGGATGCCCATCGTACCCAGGGTCCCGGCTCGAGTATTGATAGAATGGTATCAAAGACGCTCATGTGTCATCCCTATTAATGTGGGCAAGAGTTCAAACTAAGTTTAGGAAAATTACGATAAGGACGGCCAAACCTCTGTCCTGAGTGTAGGCAAATCCCATTCGGTAGGGCAAACCTCAATGAGGACTCTGAGTCCATAAGGGGGATGTATGTAACACCCCAACTTAGGAAGGAGTCCCACATCGAAAAAACACAGGAGGGATTCTTGGTATATAAGTAAGAAAGTCTTACTCCCTATTGCTGCATTTTAAATCTTTTCCACCACCATCACCACCTTTAATTTCAACAGCCGTCCCACCACCATCTCGGCCCTTATTTCCAACATTCATCCCACCACTATCGTGAACCTTATTTCCAATATCCATCCCATCACCATCTCCAGCCTCATTTCCAAGATCCGTCATACCACCATCGCCACCCTTGTTTCCAACATTCATCCCCCCACCATCGCCAATCTCAGTTCCAACAGGAGTCCCTCCCACGTATTTATGCTATGATAACTAATAACAATGCGTTTGGTTAATATGTGGAGAGGGAGAAGAGGATACCAAAGGAAAATTCATATTACAAGATCTCAGAGTTTCTTCTTAAGAAGGACAGATTACGATCTGAAATCAATCAAAAATTGAAGTTTAATAGGTGAGGGAAGAAGGATAAAGTTATATAGAACCATGGTTTTTCCATTGATTATAATAATAGAAAGCAATTGTATAGAACTTGTACTGAGCTAGCTTTTAAGATTGAGTTAGGCCCAAGATCCATTCTTTACATTGCATCAGAGCCAGGCCCACCCAATTCATTTGTTACTGATGCTGGGCCTCCTATCTTATATTGTCAATGCTCCAGATGTCCAGTTCTGGGCGTGTGAAGTCCTTGGTCTCCTTCTATGGACTTGGGCAATCCTCCCCTTATGAGCTAGATTTTGAGGTTGAGTTAGGCTAAAAATCCATTCTTTACATAGTATTAGAGCAAGACCCAACCCAAATCCTTTTTACCAAATGTTGGGCAACCATATTATATTGTCCATAATCCAGTTAACGAGGCCTGGATGTTTGGGGGAGTGTGAAAGTATCCCACATCAGAAAATGGATGGGTAATTGGTCTCATTTTATGGACTTGGGAAATCCACCCCTCATGAGCTAGATTTTGAGGTGAGTTAGGCCCAAGATCCAATCTTTATCACCTCCTATTGGTCCTTTCTCTGGGGCTTAGATAAATATGGAAGAGGTGACATGAAAAGTATATCTAGGAACTGAGTGATAAGAGGATCACCAATGCAAGTGGCTAGCCATGCCCAAAAGTACTTCATGCATCTCAAAGTCATTCCCAAGGAGAAGAGAAGAGCAAGCATTCTCGATATAACTAGTGCAGATGCTAAAGTCATAGGATCTTTGCAAGTAGTGCCTAGCTCTAGAGCATGCTGCCTGGAGAAAGCATCAATGCTGATCAAACTATAGCAGCTGCTAAAGGAGAGTCCGTAGGTAATGATAGTCTTGTATCCTGATATGATTGTTGCGTTCATATTCAACATTATGACACAATCGTTGAGAAGGAACATGTAACTGAGACTCGATTTATCTTTGACACTGGAAGATCCCTATTACATAGAAAACAACTATGTGCTGCCGCTAATAGTAGAGCTTGCAGTCACCCTATCAGTAGAATTAGGAGTGACATTGACGCATTAATTATTGAGCCTAGGGACAAAGACAATGATCTCAATTCCATATTTGATGTGGGGAAAGAACCAACTTCGCATCATCCCTATGTTGTTCAATGTTGCTCGTAGAGGCGTATCCGGTTATGCAGCTGGTAGCTTCGCCGCTGAAAATACACCTTAGAGAAATGCGGCTACTTAGAGTGGAATGTCCAATTATGCAGCTGGAAGCTCCGGTGCTTTCAATGCACCTGAAAATATTGTGGTTTTTCATAGCAGAATGACCAATTTTGCAGTCGCTAATAGGTTTTCTATGAATGCACCTCAGGACACGATGGCTGCGCATGCCTCTCGGTTACCTTCTCTCACCCCCTCATCTGTCTTTAATGCTGGATATTCCCCAATGTGAACATTCATTTTGAGGGTGTTCTGAATTGGTGGAGAAGAGACTGTTAGTTTTGACCTTTATTAGTCTCGACCAGATTGGCCGGTAAACATCAATCACTTTGTAAATCAAAAAAATATGGTTTAAACATCAATCACTTTGTAAATCATATATAGCCATTCAAAAAGATAGATTTAGGCTTGAGGAATGATCAGGGTATTACATCATCGAACCTGTTCAACCTCGTCACCACCATTGACTCTTGAACACAACTTTTAGGTATTGTGGTTACAGTAAATTAGATTCCTTTTCTCAGATCTAAATTTGAACGGGTTGAATCCCCAAAGAAAATTGATACCGCCATTGACATTTAAATCCTCAAAAAAATATCTAATTTAAAAATTTTTGAGGTTGGATCTAGCTGCTACAAGATATTAGGATTCATCTGCTCATCCTAGTCAAAGTATCAAGCTGAAATCTTCAAGTGGAAATTAGAGGTATGACTAAAACTATGTAAATATGTGCTAACACCCTAGTCTTCACTCTCTTTTCTTTAATGGATTGAACCCACAAAGGTTAATACCACCATTTTAAGTGAAGAGTATCAAAACTAGAGTGAATTAGTAAGATCTGTGACATAAGTGTATAAATACTAAACGGAAAATTAAAAAATCTCCTACTATTGTCTTGTGAGTCTTTGTTTCATACCATATGTAACACCTCAAAGCTCTCACCAGGTGCATTCTATAGTAACCAACCGAAATTACTTCATACTTCATGAAGTACGTTAATATGTTCGATCTTTTAAACTCAACGTTAGTATTCATATCATAAAAGTGTACCAGAAAGTATAACCGTTTAAGATATGAAATTTGTAACAGAGTTTCTGATTCTCATGTTTGGTAAACTTAACTTATCAAGATTGATAATCCTTTTGCCTTTAATTCGAACTTCGTGGAAATTCATGTATTTAACTGTACCTGCAAAATCAAAAATCAAGTTAGCAAAATAGTCTGCAAGAGTATTTCCCTCCCACAAGGAGTGTTTTACTCTTTCTGACATTGCCTCCATAAGCCTTTTAATGGACTTAACCTCTATTGTCACACTCCAAGGGACTTCCCAAACTCCATTAATAATGAGCACCAAAGCGAAAGAATCAGACGCAGCGATGATATTAAGGAAATTATTTTCCCAGCAATACTGTAAACCTTCTCTAATAGCCACAACCTCAGCCACCAGATTAGTTAAATCAACAATCTTCAAACCCTTTGCACCAACTAAATCACCATCACTATTTCTTACACAAAAAGCTGCAGAGCTAGCACCTGGATTACCTCTTGAGGCCCCATCTGTGTTATATTTCCACCAACCAACTGGTGGTGGTAAATATTTCACAATTTTGCACTTAAAACTTGGACTTAAAAGTAAGTCCTTTCACCCAGATATTCTTTAAATAATCTGAAACTTCATCCTTTTTCCTCAAGATTTCCCATCCACTCTTTACTAAAAGTTTTCCAGAACTTTTCTTAGTCCACCAAGGTTTGTCCCCCATCTCAGATTACCTGACATGATCCATATGATTTCTTACATGATTCACAATGTGGGAAGGTATGTGATTTTGCATTTCCTCATAGTCCCAGCCTGCTTTATTCATAAACACTTGAATTTCTATAAAAGGATGACAAGAAACCACCTCTAATTGATGATTCTAAAGTGGAACAAGAATTGTCCAATTATCATACCAAATAGTTACTGAACCTCCATTAGGTTCCTACCATAGGTGTTGTTCAATGCAGTTTCTATTATGTAGCATATATTTCTACTGTTGAAACCTCCTCCCCACTAAACAAATAAAGGTGATTGTTTCTTACAATACTTGTTCCATAAAAATGTAGCCCTTAAAGTGTTCTCTATTATAAAGTTCCACCATATCTTAGAATACATGGTTGTGAGACATCAAACAAAGATTTAAAACCCAATCTTCCTTCCGGTTTGGGCAAGCAAACTTTATCCCAAGTGGCCCAATGTTTTCTCCTGCCAGTGACCTTGTTACTCAAAAAGAATTTAGCAAGATTTTATGCAATTCCTTGATAACACACTCAGAGGAACTGTGGAAGAAAGTACATGTATATGAATACTTTGTAAAACACTTGAGATCAGCGCCTCTTTGCCTCCTTATGATAACAGATTTCCTTTCTAGGATTGTAACTTTGTCTTAACCCTTTTGATAAGATCAGCATAATGTTCTTTTCTTGTTCAAGCATAAGATGGGTTATGGATACCCTAATTATATCAAAGGAAAATCACCTCTTGAAAATCCTATGCACCCTTCCACGAATTGTCTCACATTAGATGCTACATTTTAAGGCAGGTAATACGAACTCTTATCCTTGTTAATGTTCTACCCAGATTGAACCTTATACTCCTGCAAAATTGACACAATTTTCTCTAAATAATACTTAATAGTTAAAGAAAATATTATAGCGTTATCTGCATAAGCAAGATGATTCAAATTAGCACTCCACTTTGGTAAACCATACCCTACAAATTGAGTATCTTCAAATAAGGAATTGAAGGTCTTGCTTAGAACCTTAACTGATAGAATAAATAAAGCAGGGCCTTGCTTCACTCCCGACGGTAGAATGAAAGAAACAATGAGATTGACCATTAACCAAGATAGAATAACAGTTATTTGAAATTAGCCTCCAAATAATATTAACAAATACTTCTGAAAAAACCATTTTCCATAGAACTTTCATCCAAAATAACAAGATACTCTATCATATGCTTGATCCATATCAAACTTTATGACAACATTGGAAGGTTTACCCCTCTTCCTAATATCAGTGACAATCTCTTGAGCCAATATAACATTCTCAATGATGCCTCTATGCTTCATAAAGCCTAATTGATTACAAGAGATCAATCTGGGAAGAGGGATTTCTATCCTGTCATGAACAATTCTGGAGATTATCTTGTTAATTACGTTACTCAAACTAATAGGTCTCAAATTTGTAAAAGCTTGTACCTGGTATTTCTTAGGTAGTAGAACCAAATTAGTATGAGTAATGGATTTAGGGAGTGTATTAGCCCTACAAAATTACGTACCAGCCTGAGAATATCATTTCCTACAATCTCCCAGCAACTTAAATAGAATCTTCCTGTTAGACCATCTGGACCACTAGCATTGTCCCTATTTCATTCAGAAAACAACCCTTTGAACTTAATTTAAATCAGGTAGTCTAAAAAGCTCTGCATTATCTTTATCCCAGATAGATATCTGAATATGTCAGAGAACTAAGAAAGATGTGGCATCTCTTTCTTGGGAGAACTAATTCTGATAAACATTAATTGCTTCCACTGTTATGTCTCATTCATCCTCAAATCAATTTCCCTCATTGTTTTGGATTCTTTGGAAATACAGTCATTTTCTCCCCCTTTAACAATACTATTGAAGAACATAGTATTTTTGTCACTATTCTCAAACCAATCATATCCTGACTTTTTGTAACGACAGAATAAGGCCCTAGACCGGACGAGCATCCCGAGCCATGAAGGGCCGAGCACCCCTTTGTTAATAGGTAATCTTAAAGAAGTTCATATATTGGTAAAGAGAACACGGAAATAGATTCATACAGAAACATGGTCAATAACATCATACAACTAAAAAGTCAAAGAATTCAATAAAACCTTCAACATCATGAAACATCTATCTGCGAAATCTCTAGTACATCGAAACCATTCATCAAAAATAAAACTGGGACAAGGGCCCCAGTGGACCTAAACCAAAATAAATAAAATATGAAAGAAAGAAATAGTCCTTCCAAAATAAAGATGGCTAACCAACTGCACACACACTTCACTTTTAGCTGAAAACTCGACGGCTTTGTAAGACCTCTAGGTTAAGCCTCAGACCATGGAATATAGGGGGTCAATACAAGTGGATTGGTACGCACAGTAATCCAAAAAACATAATAAAACAATTATATAACCTAGGTGAGAGATATTAAAAAACATGCTAACGCAAAATCGTTTGGAAAACACATGGGCATAGTATAATGATTTTTCAATAATAATGTTGCAATATTGGGCTAGACGGTACACCTACAATTTCACACTTTCACCAACGACAAAATCTCGGTTGCCTCCAAGATTGGAGTATTAGTGAGGGAAGGACACACAAGATCACACAATAGGGTGCCACAACCCTAATAAAGTCAATATGTCGGGGTTTGCCTCAAGATCACAAAGCAGCGCTCCTAACCATTTGTCCCAATTTGGGATGACATAGTACTAGGAACACAAGATCACATAATAGGGTACCAAGTTCCCGTGTAAACAAATCACGGTTTCCAACATAGAGTCATTTGACTAGTGCTTTCTTCGGTAACCATCTAACTCATATCAATTTAATCTTTAAGTTTGATATAACACAAAACGTGCATCATACTCACAACACTCTTTTCCTCTTTTAATTCGAGGAAATTCCTCCGCACGTTTTATAGAAATCATTATGTGAACACCAATAAAACTTTCATACATAAAATATATGCATATTGATTCCCAACACAAAATAGTCAAGAAACTTCAACATGTACCAAGTAGTACAACATTAGCCAAACACACTTTTTCATGATAAGAAGGGGTTTTAAAACTCATGCTCTCAATACTTTAACACTAACATCATGTGGGGTACATAAACATCATCATGGGGAATAATGAATTCACAAATCATGTTCAGAACGCCTTTTAAAATTTCAATCACATGTCCACAAATTCAACAATTGAGATATATAAGCAAAAAACCCCATGATCTTTCAAATATTCTTCTCAAAACCATACCACAATGCATGTTTTTTGCTTTAAAATGAAACCCCATTTTTAATGGAATACATACTTACATAGTTATTGAAAATCTTGTTTAAATTCATATCAAAAAAATGCCCATGAGATTTAGGACAACCCACGTACCTTATAATATTTGTTAAAAGAGTAGGACTCAGATCTTCATTTGTTCCTTCAAAAACATGAACTTAAAGGATGATTCTTGATTCCTTGTTCTTGAGGAAAAAAACCCTAGTTTTGATGATATGGATGAATGAGTTATGTGGTATGATTTGATGTAATAAAGTGTTAAAAGGGTGGAAAAAACCCCAAAATCCCGTTAAAATTGGCTTTAGATCGCTAAACGGAGGTGTAGGATGGTTTGGGTGATGAACCGTCACCCCAGGGATGGAGTACCTTAAACCATCAGTTTAGGGATAGAAAATGGGCTTAATACCTCATTTGCAATGGTTTGGGCGATGGTCCGTAAGTCTTCCCGTTGAACTTTGGCAATCGGATATCTCACTGTATAACGGCTATAACTTTTTTCCCTGCTATCAGATTTAGACAAAATTGGTGCAGTTGGGAAAAGGACTCAAATACCTTTCATTTGATATAGAGTAGGCCCTCTTATTTGTTATATACAAAATGTTATGGCTGATTGATGTTGACCGAAGTTTTGACGCTCACTAAAAATTGAACGATAAGAAAGCTTTCAACTTGTCCTTCAGTTAAGGGACCTCTATGATCTCAATTCATGATCAACTAGATTCCCACACTACATAACAGATTAACACACTATATTTACATTGTATTTGGCTTTTGAAACATCTAAGCATAGAAATGACGGTTTATGTTCTAGCTCGAAATGCGGGGTGTTGCGTTATCTCTCCCTTGGGATCATTCGTTCCCGAATGATGGGTAGGGACTTGTTGAAGCTCTAAACATATGGAATAAAGAGTGTAACCTAGCATTGAACATTTTTATCGACCAAATATGCAAAGGTATCAAAAGAACTTTATGACACCCCTAGTGAAATGTGTAAGTATGAACCATGAGGTAATGAAACTTTTTATTGGGATGACCTTGCACATGAGTTCTACGAATCATTATCACCACAATATAAGGAATGAATTAATTTGGTTATAATAGGCCTGATTTACATTTGTACCATCATGAGATAACGAAACTAGACATCAACATGATCTTGGCATGTGTTCTATGGCACATGATCAAAACATTTAAGGCATAAAATTTTTTTTCTAAGATTTTTCTAAGACCTCTTAGCCCGATTAAGATTGGTACAAGACACGAGATGAGATTTCTGCGAGATATAGGAATAGATTAGACTAGAAACATTATAAAACTAAAAGATACATCGAATAGACTTAAACTCAGAGACACTACTTGTCTATACCCCAACATTAATCAACACACTTCATCATTTCCAACTTACAAAATCTCCCATAGCACATCTAATCATAATAATTTGTGTTCAGAGGTATAATACTTCTATGTTGAAGCCTAACTCGGAGTAAAGAGGTTCTTACTTAAACTACGGGACCCTGTACTCTACATCACATTAAGAAATCACCTCACTTCATCACTATAATTCCACAACCTCGTCTTAATTCAATAAATACTAACAACATGTCACAATGGTTTATTTATCCACCAAACACAAAATTCAAGCCTATCTTTACGACACACCACTTCATGGACCTCTCCACTAAGACCAACAAATTCAATCATTCTCACAAAGATTCTCTCCATATACTTCCTTTCTAACTATTTTACATAACGAGAATTCATCTCTTCTTTCTTCTTCTCTTTGAACCTTAGATCAAGCAATCACCTCTAGATTTTCACTTTCAACAACATGTACTCGCTTGCCTAGGACACTACTATGCTTCCACAACAACCATCACACCAATATACGTAGGGTCATTGAGTGACCCGAGAACAATCATCAAGAATGGAAGTAACACTTGTCTGGCCATAGGTTATACATTTTCACACTACTCAAGGAGGGAGATGAAATGAAGATACGATACAATCACAAAGTGCTTCATATGTCATGTATTTGGATGATGAGTAAAGAGTTGTTATTGCACAAACTCAACATGGCATGAGTTCTTAAGGATAACCATAGTGAGAAACATGAGTTCTTACCTAATGAGTCATGTAATAAAAATTCAAAATTCCTAAAGTCAGTGACTGAGACAAGAACTTCTATTCGGAGCTATCCATTGTTATATTCAGAGATGAATTAGTCATGAGTTCACACAAATTTATCATTTGTCTAATCCCGACATAAAATGAATCAGTAACATTCAAAAATATAGTTTCTTAGAACCAAGCATAATTTGGGACACATATTTATGGATCATGAACATTGTATCACAGAGCTTGAATACGTGAAAAACTAGATTTATTGAGATGTCGTCGCTTCTAGATTGGGGGTCGAAACGTGACATAACCTACATAGAGAACTCAATCCTTAGACATAGGCAGGACTTGAATATATAAGACATTGGTTGAATGAACTCTTAAACTGATGTAACAGAAATATGCTTCAATAGGAATAGGTTTACGATGACTCTTCCTTAACTTGCCACAATGAGAAAATTCAGAAACTAGCTTATCTCACCATCTCCCCCTTAGATCAACGTCGCAATTCTAGACTTGAGAACATAACCTCTCATCAATCTATAACCATAATTCTCGATTCAATAGAGGGGTAGCGGTACACACATGAACACATACTTCCCTCACTAATTTTATAAATCGACACTAAATTCTTTCTGAGATATCCCCATTCGGGAATACAAATCATAACTTCTTCTAACCCCAAAGTCATCAACTTATGACTAACATTATTATGGGCATGGACATCCACGCTTCTAACCACTTAATACTCTATTTTCAACTCCTTTGAATACTCACATTACACTTCTAATCAAACAACTTACAACTTAATAAAAATTGTAAGACCATACACAAGGCTCATATTGCCTACCTATATTTCCTCAACTCAACTCTAATGAACACCATACAATAAATCACCAAATTTCTCCATACAACAATTTCAACAACACAACTAGGTACGCAAAACACTTATACGCATAAATTATAAACTTTCATCCCTTTAAGTTTACTATAAAGGCATTTCTTTCCAAGCATGCTACTCTTAAATTTTGCTATCCACTATCGTTATTAACCTACAACTCAAAGTCTCATAAACATACTCATCCTCACTCTTTATCACATAAAAATCCACTCTCCTCCACTTAACCTTCTAACATTAGACCATTAATCACATAACTTATATCATTAAATCTTACCTAACGTGTTACTACCAGGGTGCAACTTATTCTTAAATACTTACACCCTTATCCACTTATTGACTCACTCACAATTTATCATTTTAATAATAGTCATCAAATACATAAATACCTCACACTTACCACTTCAACTTTTCATAAATCATCAACCTAGGATTTTTCGCAAATCACATCAAGCCTACTAATTCATTCCCACAAATGACACATAATTAATCTTAAGCTATTATTCTTACCACCACATTCTATATTTAAAATTCAAGCCTAGAGTCTAGGATCAATCATTTACCACCAATGAAGCATGCAACATAACATATTACTTCGTCAAATTGGGAATATCAATCCAAATACCTCATTTCACTTAGATACTACCCACAACAAAATCACCTCCATGACATTACTACTACACCTCAAAATCTACTATGTACCTTCTCACAAGTATTACTAGGTTACAACCACTAAAGAAAAGAAGATCAAGGGGGTAAGGTCACATAATAGATATGGTCAACCTTAATCTTAGCTTATCTACATATTCTACTCTCTCACATCATACTTACTTACCCAAGCATACCTTTAGACTACCTTAAAATTCCATAACAATAATTAGTCTATAACTATAACTTATTGGCTAATCTAACCGTTTTCATTCACAACATATCAGGGCTTTTTGTAACAACCCTAATTATCCACTCTAGGATCCTCCCGTAATTCAAAATAGATAATAATCTCAGCCAAGCACTTCCTTTATCGAATACCTTACAATATCCAAATATCACTTTTGTAAATTTCAAGAATATGCAGAAGATGTGGGTCAGTACCATGGAAAGGAACCGAGTATATGGGGTTGTATGCAGTTGTATAAAGATCATCATCATAAATATTTATAAGAAATATGTAGGATGTATGAAAGAATCATCATAATCATGAGAGGATGACATAAGTACAATAACACATGTGAGTCATCATATAATTTGTCAATCACTTTCAGCTCATCAAGAATTTCAATTCTCATAATGTAAAGATCATTTAAATCTTTCAAAAGAATAACTTTCACAATTCCATTTTCAAATCACTTCACCATTGACCATAGACACAAGGAAACACACACAATGGGAGATCCTATAACCGACATAAACCATGTGAGATACATGGAGTCCAACGTACAACCCACGTTGGGGAGAGCCGTCCTATACTTGCCATCGGAGTAGGACTATCGATATCAAATCCACACAAACTAGTGATCACAATATAAATCAGCCTTAGGCTCACTCCTATGAGGGCACGTAGTTGTAGGGAAGTAAGATCACTTTATATCTCCTACTCGGTACTAAAAATTTCTCCCGGACTTAGCTCAAATAATTTCAAAGATAATCCACAACAAAACAATTTTAGTAATATATAAATATACATCGGGATCTATCATGCTTCCCATCAATCAAAATCAACCACGTTGTTGATTTCTTTCACACTTGAGTTTAAAACAACTCTATTAAGACCAAAAGGTCAAATCATTCAACATCAATGTTCTTATAACACACACATTTAAAAAAAAAAACAATTTCCAATGGGGATTCACGACCCAAATATCAAAATCATGATAAATATCGTTCAAGATTCATGCTTTATATCACCACACATGTAAATTCCTCTTTCAAAATCATAACTATCAAGATTTCATAATAATCATCATAAGACATGGGTTCATGGTCCAAATTCATAAAAATCAAATGAAAATCATGCCTTTGTAATGAAAATTACTTTTGGGCACAAGAATGAAAGAGAGTTCTTGTTGAAAAACCCTACATACCTTGAATGATGAACTTTAGATCGATACTCTTTTTTTTGAGATGTTAATCGTTCCTTTGATTGATGGTTCTTGGAGTTCTTGAACTAGGAACTTTGAATCTTGAATAAATTTGCTGAATTAAGGGTGAACTTTGGAGGTTCTTGAAGTAGAATGTATTCTTTTTGAGGGAATTTGATGAAATATAACATATAATGCTTCTAATAGGCTTTGGACGGATTTTGGGGGATGGGGAATGACCAAAACGCCCCTAAAAATCAAATAATTCTCGAATCTGTCCTTTGGTGGACTGTTTTGATAGTCTGGAGTAGATCAACCATAACGTTGTACTCCGATATCCAAATTAGATGAAACAAATTTCATTAGAAAGAGGAATCTCATATCTTTCTGTTGATATATAGTATCTCACCTAGATCACTGTGTAAGAGGAGTTATGATAATTTGAATTTGACCCAAAAATTCTCTTTTGGTAGGCTGAAGTAGATCTACCATAACTTTGTGCTCCGATAGACAAATTGGATGAAACCAATTTCATTAGAAAGAGGACTCGCAGAGCTTTCCATTGATATACAGTAGATCACCCATATAATTACGTATAAGGAGTTATGATCATTTAAAGTTGGAGCAAAAATACGCCAGGCCTCAGTACTTTTTCCTGCGCGTTTTACTGTTCACTACTATTCACGGTTCGATCGGAATGTTCATAACTCGTTCCTCGGGTGTTCGTTTTAGATGATCCACATATCATTGGAAAGCTTATTAGATACCCTACGCAATGGTGGATCATAATCTAAGACATTCTGCATGAAAAATTTATAATTAATTCTAGAAGATAGAACCCAACACGTTTACGCACAAAATTTCTTAGGGTATTATATCATCCCCCCCTTGGAAACATTCATCCTCAAATGACGCTAGACATGCCAAGATTTGAGAGGGAATAGAGAATACAGCTGAAACCATTCGTTAGACTCATCACCACATCGTTTCTCACTCTGAATGCAACATAGAATGAATAAATTCAAGAAACTACAGCTGAACACATAATAAATGACAGCTGAACTGCCGCAATTTTTATCAAAAGTGCATGCTTTAGGAAAGAATGGTACCTTTGGCTTGATCGGTGTTCACGCAAAATAGGTACGGGTACATGGATCTCATATCCGCCTCAGCTTACCAAGTTGCACCCTCAACAGATTGGTTTCGCCACAACACCTTGAGCAAGGGAACTTCTTTGCTCCTTATTCTTTGGACACTGAAATCAAGAATCTCAATAGGAATCTCATCAAAAGAAGATTTTCTTCAATGTCAGCTCTCACAGATGAATCCACTACCACAGCATCGCTGATATGCTTTCTAAGCATGGAGACATGGAATATTGGATGAATAGTGGACAACTCGGAAGGCTACTTGACCTCATAAACTACCTTACCAACACGGCTAAGAATTTTTTAAGGACCAACATAACGGGGACTAACCTTCCCCTTCTTTTCGAAGCTCTTTATCCTCCTCATGGGGAAATGTTTTAGATACACTAGGTCACTAACTTCAAAATCAACGTCTCTCCTTCTAATATCCACATATGACTTCTGACGACTCTAAGCAGTTTTCAACCTGTCCCTAATCAACTTAACTTTTTCCATAGCCTCAAATACCGAATTAGGATAACTCACAGCCTCTTCACCCACCTCGAACCAACCTATGGGTGATCTACACTTCCTCCCATATAGGGCTTCAAACGGAGCCATGCCAATACTAGAGTAGAAACTGTTATTGTAAGAAAACTCTATCAATGGTAACTAATCATCCCAACTTCCCTTAGAGTCAAGTGCACAAGCTCTCAACATATCCTCTAAGATCTGGATGGTCTGCTCAGCCTGACCATCATTCTGCGGATGAAAAGCAAAACTCAAAAGCTCTTGGGTACCAAGACCCTTCTGAAAAGCTTTCCAAAATTGCAAAGTGAATGGAGTACCCCTATCCGAAATGATAGACAAGGGAAATCCATGCAGTTTAAATAGCTCTAGGATATACAATATAGCGTAATCCTCAGCTGTATATGAATTATGAATAGGAAAGAAATGAGCAGACTTAGTCAACCTATCAACTACAATCCAAATGGAATCATGATGGCCTCGGGAAGGAGGTAAACCAATCATGAAGTCCACATTTATCTCTTCCCACTTCTAGATGGGAATACTAAACTCTTGCATCATACCACCAGGTCTTTGGTGTTCAACCTTAACCTGTTGGCATGTCGCACACTTAGCTATAAACGCTGCTACATCTTTCTTCATGCCACTCCACTAATAGATTTCTTGCAAGTCTCGTTATATCTTTGTGGCACCAGGATGAATAAAATATCGCGCCCCATGCGCTTCAGCCATAATCCTTTGTCTTAGATCATCAACATTAGGAAAACACAATCTACCCTACAGTCTCAACACACCATCTTCCCCTTGGGAGAAAAGCTCTACTTTTTGGTCGTTAATTAACTCCTTCAGTCTGACCAAACTAGCATCTAAGTATTACTTTTCCTTCACTTCCAAAACCAAGGAGGATTTGGAACTACTCTAAACCCCTATACTACCTTCAGCAGATTCAAATAACCTAACCCCTAATCTAGCCAAACGATTTATATCTAGAGCCAACACTTTCTTACCTTCTACCACATCCGAAACTCTACCCATGGACACTCTACTTAGGGCATCCGCTACAACATTAGCCTTGCTCGGATGGTACAACACACTCATATCATAGTCCTTTAAAAATTATCACCATCGTCTCTGCCTAAGATTCAATTCTCTCTGGGTAAACACATACTTCAGACTCTTATGACCAGTGAAAACATCAACATGGATACCATACAAATAGTGTCTCCCAATTTTCAAATAAAACACAACAACAACCAACTCAAGGTCATGCGTGGGGTAATATTTCACCTGGGGTTTCAACTGTCTAGAAGCATAACCTATCACCTTACCCTTTTGCATCACTACGCAGCCCAACCCAACTCTCGAAGCATGACAGTACACCACAAAACCATCAACACCATCAGGCAAAGTCAAAACAGGGGCTGAAGTGAGTTGAATTTTCAACTCCTAAAAACTCTTCTCACAAGATTCGGACCACAAGAACTTCACTTTCTTTCGGATCAACCGAGTCATAGGAGATGATATAGGGGAGAAAAACTCAACAAAATGGTGGTAATATCCAGCTAAACCCAAGAAACTTCAAATATCTATTGGAGAAATAGGTCTATGCCAATCTGATACCATGTTTGTAACACCCTGATTTTCTAATGACCCCGAAGGACCACAAGCTGACTCAAGACTGATATCTGTACCTATATACTACATAATATATCATAAAATATGGAAATATGAACATGAAAGGCCATAATGTTCGAGCTGAATAAACGTCTGATAACAAAATATTTGAAAAAGGTATAACAATACCAAAACAAGTCATAAATACAGAAAATAATGAGATCTAAATATCTAATCTAACATCTAGTCCAAAAGCCTCTAACTTAACAGAATAAGGAAATCAAGGAACATATCTCAAACTAACTCTATCTAGCAATAGAATAGTTAATATAACAATAATCTTATCGTTATCGAATGAGAAGGAATCACTGCAAACTCTGAACACTAGAATGCTACAGCTGATCTGGACCTCACCTTTGGTGTAACATAAGAGAAAGCACCATAGTGCAAATGCATTAGTATGTTTGAATGTACTGAGTATACGAGTGAGGTAGGCTAAATGCAAAGGATTGTATGCATGAACAATGCTAAATAATATGAACGTGAGAATACATACATTCATAAACAACTATTACTGAACTCGTGATGATACTGACTACTGAATATGAAGGCTGACGACATGACTTTACTGTTACTAAGGTACTGAATAGATTTTTACTATTTCTGACAGTTCAAATTATAAAGAACTGGTTTAAATGCCTATGTCTAGCGATCTTGAGACTGAATAATAGTAATATAAGCTATGACTACTGATATAACTGATATAATTGTAATGATCGGACTAACTAATATAATCGATACTGAGCAACTGTATCTAACAGTGTAAGTACTGATGCAACTATCTGAGTTCCATTCTACATGGAGTAACTAAATTTGAGATCAGTCCTGTCTAGCAGGTGATCATGAGCATACTGAAAATAAGGATAATTGGACTTAGTCTGAGATCAGTCCCATCTAACGGGTGATCTTTAAGTATATTTATAATGATAAGAATTGAGAGTATCTAACAGTACATAATCTGTACTACTAAACTGAGTTGACGGTGTCAGACATCCGTAATACTATAACCAAAACTATGGGATGTATTCATCTAACCGACATGCCCCAAGCTAAGCTAACTCGTGTCCAATCTCTGCCTTGACTTGGAGGGTGTCACTACCGCGCCACCAATAAAGACATCTGCTGTGGAGTTAGTCCTAATCTAGCAGGTGCCTCCTGGGATCAGTCCTATACATATAAATGTGTTAACGGGTGACCCTTGAGTATATCAGTCCTATCTAATGGCTGACATTTCGTAGCTACGCTTGCTATGTAGTTTTGGAATATAGGGATTGCTTCTAGGGATCTCAGTCCTATTCTAGTAAGTGAGTCCCCATCCCTTGGCTCACTCGGTGCAGAATCCTACTCCTATCAAAAATACACTAAATTGAATAGCAGAGATGAACTGAACAACTGAACTGAACTAATTAGCTGAACTAATCTTAGTGGTATTGTTTAGTGGAGCTAAACTGAGTTTACTGAATTTCTATGACTAACAAAAAATACTGAGTTCTAAGGACTGATTGAGAGTACTGAAGTTACTGAGATTGACTATTAATAGTAAAGTTACATATTGAGTATTGAGATCACTAAGATTACTAAACTACTGAGACTACTGAGATTTTAGAGTTACTTAACTTTCCTGAG
The DNA here is from genome assembly GCF_002878395.1 of Capsicum annuum. Lineage (NCBI taxonomy): Eukaryota > Viridiplantae > Streptophyta > Magnoliopsida > Solanales > Solanaceae > Capsicum > Capsicum annuum. The sequence goes on along the minus strand of NW_025852055.1, from coordinate 197,075 downwards.
TCACATGACTGACTGAGTTCTATGAAACATGGACTGACTGAGAGTATCGTGAAAACATGATATGGCTCTAGGCACACAACTATATTTTTTGGGTACAAGTACCCCCAGGACTCGATGTAAGGAACTGATACACATGACTGACTTGATCATAAGAATAGAGTCCACAATTCACCATATCATAAATAAGGGATTTCATAAGAAGCATGTATATACTTGCATAGCTTTCAATATCATGCTCATTACATATTACAACCACAATCCATAATATCATAACTTGGGGAATTTCATGAAGTACATGGTTATTCTACATCTTGTATATGAGTGGGTTTTGCAAGTAAGCACAACATAATTCCATAAGACTAGTTCATGAGTAATCAAACAGTGTTCACAAGACACATTATCAACATGGATTACATTGAATCATAGAGTCCTATCATGAATCCTTCCCTTAGTCACAATTTACCTATAATGCATGATTTCTAGTCTCTTAGGTATTTTATCAAACACCTTACATTCACTACTTAGGCATAGGTGTAAATCATACAATTACTCATCATAAATAATCAAACTTACATGTTTTCAACTCATATGATGTTATAGATTTATAATAACACATAAAGATTCGATATTGGAATCATTCAACACATAAACATGATCAACAATCCATTCATAACATGAAAACCATAATATATAGTTTTAGAAAAGGGTTCTTGAACTTCATCGACGAAAGGAGTCAATGAATGAACACACGCATACCGTAGAAAAGAAACGTTGATGACTTGCTGTAGAGTTCTTGTATTGGGAAACTTAATTATTGATTATATTGGAAAAGGGCTTGAATCTTGCTTTTGAGAGATGATTTTGACGGAAACCCTAATATTGTGGTTGAGAGTGTAAGAGAGGGCTTTCAAGATGATTAACTGAAGAAAAATGTGAAAAATTATGCCTCTTTAGGGTTATAAGTCGTGGAAGGTGAAGGAAAAGACCAAAATACCCTTATGAAATAATTTCCCTATTGCTGAAAATCATAGCTGACGACCAAAGCTGATCAGCCGTCAAATTTGTGATAAGTTGTCAAAAATATCATCAGATTTGTGATAAGGTATCACAAATGTCGTCACTTGGGAGCAGGTTTCTGCCTAAGGCTGACAATCTTCGTGAAAGGGCATCACAAATGTGATAAGCTATCACGAATGTCATCACACTGTTTCCAGCCTGATATGCTGGAGTAAAATAGGTATAACTCTTTTCTCCGATATTGTATTTAGGAAAAATTTGTATCATTAGTAATATAATCCAATGATCTTTCATTTTATATATAGTAAGCCACCCAGTTCGTCATATAAAATAAGTTATGGTCTATTGATGTTGACCGAAGTTTTGACGCTCACTAAAACTTGAACGATTGGAAAGCTTTCAACTTGTACATGAGTTAGGGACCTCTATGATCTAAATTCATGCTCAAATCGATTCCCACACTACATAATTGATTAACACACTAAATTTATATAGGATTTGAGGCTTTTCAAATATCCATGCATAGGAATGATTGATTTTCATTCTAGTCCAAAATGTGGGGTATTACAGCTTATTTGTTAGAGGTAGATCACAGAACAAAGGGCGTTATTCCAGCAAGACATGCCATTACTGCAAGAAACCTGGGCATTTTATTTCTGAATGTGAAAACCTAAAAAATAAAAAGGAGAGAGAAGAAAATAACCAAACATTGTAGAAAACTACTGAAGCCGAAGTTGCTGAATATGATTCCGAAGGTAATGTTTTGTTAGTTGTCTCTGCTGATAAGAAGAAATCTTCTGAATGGGTTTTTTATACTGGATGTACGTATCATATGCATCCTCCTAAGGAATGGTTTCCAATGCAAAGTTGTTGGAATTGGTACTGTAGAAATAAGGACCCATGGTGGTGTTATTAGAACCTTGACCAAAGTTCGTCATATTCCTGACCTGAAATGCAACCTGATTTCTTTGGGTACTCTTAAATCTTTTGGATGTAAATATTCAGCAGAAGGTGGAAATCTCATGGTTTTAGTTTCCATATCATTATCTGATGATGATCTCGCTAGTTTATGAAATATGCGCCTGGGTCATATTAGTGAGAAAGGTATGACTCTTCTTAGCAAAAACGGTCTTCTCGGTAATCAAGTTACTGGGAAATTGGTTTTCTGTGAACATTGGAGGAAAATGCTACATGATGACCCTTATAGATGATTTCTCTCGCAAAGTATGTGTTTATTTCTTGAGATGAAAAAATGAAGCTTTTCTTAAGTTCAAGAACTTCAAGGCTGTTGTTGAGAATCTAACTGGAAGGAAGATAAAAAAACTCCAGACTAATAATGGCTTGGAGTTTTGTGATAGAGATTTCAATGAGTTCTACATGAGTCATGGTATTGCTAGACACAAGACTTTTATTGGGAAGCCCCAACAAAATGGAGTTGCAGAATGTATTAATAGAACTCTTCTTGAGAGAGATCATTGTATGCTCTCTAATGCGGGACTGTGGCATCGTCATGATTTTTTAGCTGAGGCAATTTCTACAGCTTGTTATCTCGTCCACCGATCTCCTCACTCATCCATTAACCTCAAAATTCCAGAAGAAGTTTGGTCAGGTAATTCGGTGGATTTCTCTAATTTAAAAGTATTTGGATGCCCTTCTTTTGCCCATGTTAATGATGGAAAGTTAGCTTCTAGGGCTGTAAAATGCTTATTTCTTGGCTATGCTTCTGAGTTAAAAAGGTATCGCTTATGGTGTTCTAATTTGATAAAAATAATTTTGAGTAGAGACATCACATTTAATAAAAATTCACTGTTGTGTTCTGGAAAAGAGTCTTCTGTATTATCTCCTGGTATAGGTGATCAACAAGATACCAGTGAGAAGGTGGAGTTAGAAGTGAGAACTACGTCTTAGGAGGTTAACCCTATCTCTTCTATAGATCCACAATGTAGCGGTGATGTTCATGTTGATGAACAATATTCCAGTACCATACGTCCTGTTAAGCCACGGTGATGGATGATTCTTCTACTGCTTATAATAGACCAATGAGAGTTATTAGAATAACCGAATAGATACAGTGATAATGATGGCCTTATTGCCTATGCACTTACAGTTGCACAAGAGATTTCTAAAGGAGTTGAACCTACATCATATTCGGAAGCAATCACCATATCTAATTCATCCCAGTGGCTGATAGCAATGCAAGAAGAAATTGAAGGTTTGCATAAGAACGGGACTTGGGATTTATATGAACTTTCGAATGGTCATCATGCATTAAGTTGCAAGTGGATCTACAAACAGAAAGAAGGAATTCCTGGTGTTGAAGATGCAAGATTGAAAGCTCGTTTAGTTATTCAAGGCATTGGTCAAAATAAAGGCATTGATTTTAATGAAATTTTCTCTTCCATTGTTCATCATTCTTCCATTAGAGTGCTTCTTGCCTTCGTTGCACTATTTGACTTGGAATTGGAGCAATTAGATGTTAAAATGGCTTTTCTACACGGAGAATTGGAGGAAGAAATTTATATGAAGCAACCTCAGGGCTTTGTTGTTCCGGGCAATGAACAACGTGTTTACCACTTGAAAAGTTCCTTCTATGGCCTTAATCAAGCACCTAGGCAGTGGTACAAGAGATTTGAAGTTTTTATGGTTGGTCAGGGCTACACACGAAATCAATATGATAATTGTGTGTATTTTCAAAAGTCTTCAAATGGTTCCTTGATTTACTTGTTATTATATGTGGATGACATGTTGATTGCTTCAAAATACATGTCTTTGATCAAGAAGTTTAAATCTCAACTAAGTAATAAGTTTGAAATGAAGTACCTTGGTACAGCAAAGAAGATTCTGGGAATGGATATTTATAGAGAACGACAAGCTGGAAAGCTATACTTGTCTCAGAAAACATATGTTCAGAAAATCCTTGACAAGTGCAATATGAGTATGAGCAAGTCCGTCTCAACTCCTCTAGCCGCTCACTTCAAGATATCTTCTGAATTCTATCCTAAAAAAGAGCAAGAGATTGAAATAATGTCCAATGTCCCATACTACAGTGCAGTTTGCAGTCTCATGTATGCTATGGTCTGCACTAGACCCGATCTTGCTTATGCAGTGAGTATGTTAAGTCGGTATATGCACAATCCTGGAAATTACCATTAGGATGTGGTGAAGTAGATTTTTCAATACTTGAAAGGTACGGTTAATCTTGGTTTGGTCTTTGATAGGAATAAAGTGACATCTAATGATGTTGTTGGGTTTGTTGATTCTGATTATTGTGGTGATCTTGATAGACAAAGATCTCTGTCCAGGTACATCTTCACTTTATGATCTGGTTCTATTAGTTGGAAAGCATCTTTGCAATCTATTGCAGCTCTATCCACTATAGAAGCGGATTACATTGTGGCTATTGAAGGTGTGAAAAAGGCTCCATGGTTACGTGGTCTTATTCTTGAGCTTTGTGTTTCACAAGATACTACTGTTGTGTTCTCAGGTAGTCAGAGTGCAATATATCTAACAAAGAATGAAGCTTATTACTCCAAGACTAAGCATATTAGTGTGAAGTATCATTATATAAGAGATACAATGACTGCTAGAGAGATTGTAGTTAAGAAAGTACACACTTTAGAGAATCTGGCTGATATGCTTACTAAGCCACTTCCCATTGCTAAGTTAAAACATCTTTTGAGCTTAGATGGTGTTTACAACACTCTATTGCCCATCGGGGCTTTTATGGTAATGACGAGAATCAACAAAATGTGAGTCAAGATGGAGATTGTTAGAGTTTCGTCACATTATTTGTCTCTCTGCTGACTATTCCTTCCAGCTTGGTTCATGGCAGTTTCCCAATTGTAGAAAAGTTGAGCAGATCATGTGCCTATTGTGCAGTTACTGGTCAACAGTTTTTCCAAGAACTGCAGCCTATTACTCAGGGGCATTTTCTGTATGTTGTTGATATATATTTTCTCTGTAACTGCTTGAGGCAATGTCTTTCTTGTACTGAAGATCAAAATATTCTTTAACCTCATTCTTTCATATTTTGAATTCTTGAGGATTTCATTGTACTCTACCTTTCATATAGTGAGCTCGTTGTTTCCCATGGTTTTTCCCAACTTGGGTTTCGACGTTAAATTTGTGTGTCATCTATTTTATTTCTAGATTTCTTTCTTGATTTTATAAGTGTATTGTTCCTTGATGTAAGTGAGTTTCTAATAGTTGCTTTATCTAAATGGATTGGTTTGCCCACTGCAGCCACAAGTGAAAATAAACATTCTTTAACAAAGAAGGTTGGAAGTAGGTTTGGAAATGAAATCCATGCCATAGCCATTGAGGTTTCCTCATTCACTTTAAACCTCGAGTCGTAGATCAAAGTACTCATCAAATATGCATATCCGTCCTTGCATGTGATACAAAAGGACCCCTTTGAAATTAGGTTAAAAAAATCTTCCTGTTGGGATAATCGAATAAGAATATGCTTGCTACGAAACAAACAAATTTGATAGCCTCCATTTATCCCACACTGCCGCAGAATTATTTTTTTTAATTCTTCCATATCTAACCAATCAAATGTAAATTCACCAATAAGTGCATATTTGAAATCTTTAGTTTGATTCATTAGATTCACCTTTTGTTCTGTCCATTTGATTTGATGAACTCCTTGTACAATAGTGATCTCTTTTCTAAGAGAATCATGTGACGGCTGGGAAGTAGACTAATTGATGATATTTGCAAAACATAAATTATTATACAAATTAATAGGATTTAAATTCGAATTTGAGGGGAGAGCTGGGAAATCCAACAGAGTAAAAGGGCGGGTCACCACAGGAGGTGGCTGGCCGCCGGTCATATTAACCTAGATCTCAAATTTGCTGATGGTTAAGTACCAATGATGTACATCATGCATAGGTAGGCCCTTGTATATTTTTGCAATGTATGATAAAACAAATTTGTCTATATTTATTGAAAGAAAAATTAGATATCTTTCTCTACCTTAATTAACGCAATTAATTACCTATCATTATGTGGTATATGATTAAATATAGTAACTGAAATTTAAATTTTAAAAAATTCTTAAACATCACTATTAATTATTCTCATTTACAATATTTTATGTTGTTTATTCATTTTAACAGATAAAAAAGTCTTATTATTTCCTTCTTATACTATTTTTAGTAGTACTAAATTACATAAATAACAGTAAAATATAATTTTAATTAAAACCTTTTTGAAAATTATGCAACAACAACATAAAATAATATAAAATCTAGTGGGAGTGTTTGTTTTTCATTCACTTTCCTTTATTTTAGTAGGAGTAACATTAATACGTATGGATTATTTCCGTTCACACTGAGATGATCTCATTAAGCTCCTAGAAAATTGATTTCCAAAGTATGTTTTGACGAAGAAAATAATCTTTCATTTACGGAAATTTATTATAAATAATTTAAAATTCATGAAAAGAATAAACAGTTGTTAACAAAATTGTTAAATGAGAATAATATATATCAAAATATCGTTGATATATTCATTTTTATTATTCAATATGTGATATATTTTTTGAATCAATACAAGTAACGGATAAGTTGGAATTTAAAAGATAACATTATACAAAATTTGCACATGTATGTGGGTACTTTATACATATAAAAAATAATTTGCAGTAATATATAATGTCATACTATACATTTAAGTATTAACGTTAAACATTTATACTTCTATATCATTATCAGAAGGTATAAAGTAACCTTTATATAATATTAATACTTTCTAATTGTATAATACAAAATAATGCATAAAATGCCTCTTAAATATAATAAGAACATCTTAATGTATAACATAAGTAAATACATAGCAGAAGAATTATACAATACATTAGTCTTCCAAAAATAACAAATGTATAAGGTATGATATATTTATAACTTATACATTAAAATATAATCTTCCAAAATGTATAATATCACACTATACATATAAAATATTCACCTTTTACTTTAATTATCTACAAGTTTATAATAATTTTAAGGAAAAATTAGTGTTATTGTAATATTACATTGGCTACAGGATAATAAGAAAAAAGATTGATTCAATTTCCTTTATTACGTGAATTGAAAGTGTACATCTCCAATTTCAATTGTAAAAGTGATGCAAATAGGAGGGATGAGAGAGTATTAATAATACATTAGCTTGAGCACATATATGGAGCAAAAATCAGTGCACTAAAATAGGAGAAAAATATGGTATTTTTATATGTATGAGGGTGATGCGAGAGAAAGAGTGAATTTAAGTGATTTAAGTAATTACTTTGGGATTTTTTGTAATTTTTTTTTCCAATATGGGATTTTATGCAATAAGGTAAAGTTATCTTTTGTGAATATATGTAGTTTTTAGTAGATAATTATCATATTATTTTACCCTGTTCTAGTTAATGATGTAGAGTTCTATGTGACATTGGAATTAGTTATCACTTTATTATTTGAATAGGAATTAGTTATCCAATTTAAATTAAAGTGCAGTTACAAATTTAGCAATAAATATATGTTTTGAGTATTTAATAAAATAAATTTCTTTGACAATACAATTGCACTATATTTTATCCTCCAAATTTTTCTCTATTATTTCTCTAATTTCAAAGCTAAAAGCCAACAATTGGTATCTAGAGCAATTTTCTTGAGAGAACTGTTTGAGAGATGAATTTTGAAAATAACTTTTTTCGACTAGCTTCTCCTCTCTTTGGTGGTGAAAATTAACATCTTTGGGTAGTAAGAATGGTGACTTATCCTGATGCTTTAGATCTTTGGGATGCCGTGAACGTAAATTATTATGTTCTTCCGCTGTCCGATATTCTCATGGTGGCTTAGATAAAAAGAAAAAAAGGAATAGAAAATCAAACAATCAAAGGCAAAAACAATTAGTTTGTTTGCTAGTGTTTCTCCAATAATTTTCATAATAATTATGGCATTTAAAACAACAAAAGAAATTTAGAATTATCTGAAGGAAGAACGTATCAGAGATGAAAGAATACAAGGCATAAACGTGTTGAATCTAACAAGGGAATTCAAATTGCAAAAAATGAAGGAATCAGAGACTGTCAAAGCGTTCTAAGACTGACTTCTTAACATTGTTAACAAGGTAAGATTGCTTGGCACAAAATTTAAAGATTCAAGAATTGTTGAAAAATTTCTTGTTACTGTGCCTGGAAGATATGAAGTATCAATAACTACCTTTGAAAACACAAACGATCTGTCCAACATTACCTTGAAAGAATTATTAAAAATATTGCAGGCAAAAGAGCAAAGGAGGCTTATGAGGCAGAATGATATGGTTGAAGGAGTTTTGACAAACTACCACGAGACTCAAACCAAGTGTAATAATTCAAGAAAAAATCACCCACCTTGCGAACACTGTGGCAAAATAGGTCATCCTTCATTAAAATGTTTGAAGGGACCAGATACACAATGCAAGATCTTTAATCAACTTGTCCATGAACCTGTGATTTGCAAAAAGAAATTTCAAAAATATGAAGCAAATTCCTAAGTCACCAAAGAAGGATAATATCACTTTTTTGTGGAAACATATTTTTCAACCATGAAATCTGATTTTTAGACGATCGACCATGGATGTACAAACCACATGATATATGAAAAGACTTTTTTTTAAAGAGTTTTTGCCTTTGGAAATTAAGAAAGTCAAAATTTGGAATGTGACTATATTCCTGCAGAAGAAAAAGGTAATGTTGCAATTAAAATAATTTCAGGTACAAAAAGAATTTCAAATGTCCTTTACGTGCCCGATATAAATAAAATTTTGTTAGGTATTTGCCAGCTTATGAAAGAAGAATTTAAATTATTATTTAGAGACAAATATTATCGAATCATTGATTCCACTAAGCATGAGATTTTACAAGTTGATATGAGATGCAAAAGTTTCTTATTCAATCCAACAGAATATGCACACAAGCCTTGCAAGACCAAAGATGAATTGGCACACTTATTCAACAGGTCAAAATCAACTGAGGGTTCAATCTACAATTTCTGATCCAAGAAGAAGTATTGAAGATATATCTTTGAAATAAAGAAGGATTAGATAATTTTAATAGTTTTAAATTATCAGAGTTCTATGTGACTTAGCAATTAGTTAACCGTTTATTATTTGAATAGAAATTGGTTATCCTATTTAAATTGTAGTTATTATTTAGCTTAAAATATATGTTTTGAGTTATTAATAAGGTAAAAGGCTCAAATATTCTACGAAACTATCAGAAATGACTCATTTATACCATCAGTTAAAAGTTGAGTTCATGCAATCGCCGTTACAAAAACCAGCTCATCCATGCCATTACTTTTTACCGGTGGTTTTAAAAAGCAATTTTTCCACGTGTTCTTTTTATTATAGATCCATTTTGTTAATTAAATTAAGCAAAAAGGCTTAAATATTCCATTGAACAATCAAAAATGGCTCATTTATGCCATTAGTTAAAAGTTCTCCTCATTCATACCATCACCATTATAAAATCGACTCACTCATGCCATTACCTTTTAATGATGGATTTTTAAAAATAGCTTTGCCCCGTGGTCTTTTATTAGAAGTCCTTGCCATTAATTAAAAGAAATCAATATTAATTTCAACATATTTAAAATTAGTTAGTATCAGGATTATTTATTCTAATATTTATACCATAATGATGGGAGAACTTATTCCATATACATGGCGGGATGATTGGAATAGCAACTTCTTTTAAGCTGTTATTAGAAAATAATTTTTCAACAATGTATTCTACACTAATTCGTGATGGGAGAAGTTATTTCATATGCATGGCGGGATAATTGGGATAACAGCCTTCTTTTAAGTCGTTATTCGGAAATGATTTTTTCAATAATGTATATTTCCCTAATTCGTGATGGGAGAATGGAGAAGTTCTATTGGTACTCCTCTTTCTTTTTCTTGCTTGCCCTAATAGTTCATTGATTAATTTTCTTGCAACTTTGGAGTAAATATTGGAGTCACTGAAATTAAAACTAATCGGTGACAGTTGGATAGAATTTTTGAGGTTTCTATTAAGCGTAGCAATTATAATGATTTCGAATCAACTAGAAATAGCCAAAGGATATATATTAATCACTAGTTTTTCTTATTAGAAAAATAGTTGTTGTTGTAGAAAAAAAATATTTTAATTGATGTTGGTCGGGTTATGTTAAATGAATTAGTTGTTTTTAATTGGTCTAAGATATTTTGAAATTAATATTGATTGATTTTAATTTATGTCGCGGACCTCTAATATAAGGCCACATGACAAAACTGTTTTTGAAAACCCACCATTAAAAAGTAATGACATGGGTGAGCTGATTTTATAATGACGATGACATGAATGAGCTGAACTTTTAATTGATGGTATAAATGAGTCATCTCTGATAGTTTAATGACATATTTGAGCCTTTTTCCTTATTTAATTAATGATGTGGACCTTTAATAAAAGGGCACGTGGCAAAGTTGTTTTTGAAAACCACCATTAAAAATTAATGGCATGGATTAGCCGATTTTATAACGGTGATGGCATGAATATGTCAAACTTTTAATTGATGGCATAAATGAGTCATTTCTTATAGTTCAATGGCATATTTGACCCTTTTACCATAAAATAAATTTTCCTTTGCCAATACAATTGTAGTATCTTTTTTTCTTCAACACTTTTTCTGTTATTTGTCTAATTTCAAAGCTAAAAATAAATAATACCATCTGGGGGTTGGTTTATGCTCAGAACCAATCTTTGTTTATCATACGTAATTTACAGGATGTCTGTCCAAAAAACATCATTTAAAAATATGAAGGAACTACTAGGATATGCAATCTTCGAAAAGTTGTTTCCTGACTCCTTTTTTTACCTAGCAAGTCTTCCAACTTATTTGTTACTTGAAGGGGTGCACGATCATCAGATTGCCCAACATATGGATCAACTCCCTTCTTTCACCAATTAAAAAATCATAAGTTGATGAACCATAGTGCAACATTCTAATTACATGTGATCAACTCCCTTCATTCACAAATTAAAAAATCATAAGTTGATGAACCATTCTACAACATTCTAATTACCTCTATGGAATCTGTTGTAGTCTCTTAAGGTGTAAGATTTGTTTTTTTTTTTCAGATGTCGTTGATTCCTGCATAGGAGTTGTTAGTTCAGAGAAACTGTTGGTGGTATAGGGTGTGCCTTCAACGCATGTATGCTATTTCATCCAGTCCCCTCTGCAGTTTTTAATCAACACCCCCCCCCCCCCCCCCCTCCGCACCCCTCTACACGCAATATAAGGTTAGAGCAAGTCACCAATGTAAATTTTATAAATACGTTGGTG
>NW_025852055.1:120266-182721 GCF_002878395.1 Capsicum annuum | reverse complement strand
CAGTCAAATTATTATTAGCAATGTCATCTTTGAAAGAGAATGTCACCATTTCTCGTGCAGCCCAAAGGCACTGTATCTTGTACAAACGTTTTGCAAGTACAGGGCAAGTTGCATATTTTCAGTAACCATTTCCAGCTTCCTTCTTGTTTCATAATTCAAATGTCCAATTTTTTGCTTTCAAGTCTACCGCCATATAAACTAAGACAACCGTTGACACTAGTCAAATAAAAGAAGTTGTTCTCACCTACAAAATTGGGTGTTGGGAAATTTTCACTTCACCTGACTACACGTCAACGTATATGATCATAGAAGCTCTATCTTCGAATAGCTGGACTTCGCCTTTATTAAGAGACCAAAATACACAACTTGCAGTAGTAATTCCAAAAGAAATGTAACCAGGTGTAATGGTAGTACTGGACAAGGTGTACTTGTTTTTTTTGTCCAAGAATCACGAATCGAAGAGTAAATAGCATAAAACAAGTCATAGATCACTATAATCTTGTAATCACTGGCAGTAGAATCATAGAACAACCCACCATCCCTCGCCTGTTGAGGTGTTTCATAGTAATACAAATGATTATCAGGACATGAAATAGCTCAATATTCTGGTAGATGTAGGAACCCTAGAGAATATCAAGCTATTTCATGTCCTGATAATCATTAGTTCTACCATGACAAACCTCAATGAGTGAGTGCTTGTGGGTTGTGCTATGATTCTACTGCTGGTGATTACAAGATTATATCTATCTATGACTTTTTTTATGCTATCTACGCTTTGATTCGCGATTCTTGGAAAATAAATACAAGTTCCCCTTGTCCAGTACTACCATTACCACCTGGTGACATGATTTCTTTTGGAATTAGTACTGCATGTTGTGTATTTTAGTCCCTGAATAATGGCGAAATCCAACAATTTGTAGATAGAGCTTCTATGGTATTTGTAGATGATCTTCTATGATCATATACTTTGACGTGAAGTCAGATGAAGTGAAAAATCTTCCAACACCGTTTTTTGTAGGTGAGAACGACTTCTTTTATTTGACTTGTGTCAAAGGTTGTCTTAGTTTACATGGCGGTAGAATTGAAAGAATAAAATAAGACATATGGATTAAGGAACAAGATGGAAGATGGAAATGGTTACTGAACATATGCAACTTGCCCTGTACTTGCAAAATTCTGTACAAAATAGAGTGCTTTTGGGCTGCACGAGAAATGGTGATATTGTCTTTCAAGGATTTCCTTGTTGTAGAAGCCACCCAAAAATTTAATGCTAACGAGAAGCATGTGAGTTCTAAATATATTTTTTTGTAATTATTTTTTCGACGTAGATTCTATGTGTGTTAGACATTTTCCCTGATTATGCTTTCTAATATCAAAGAAACCAATTTTCAACTAAAATATTATGTCTAGATGATATATTTTTTTCGTAATTGAAAAGAGTCTACAAGTGATCGAGAATTTAACATCCATTAAAACTCCTATGACATTATGTGAGAAATTGAGAAATCGTGTTTTTAGATGTCAAAAATTTTCAGATTAATGCTAAAACATTACAAATTTCTTCTTCCGATTTCAAGTTTTTTCAAACATTTTGAGGTATGTAGATCCATTCCTTACTCTCGTTTCTAGACGTTTTACTGTTATCCAATTCAAATTATTTCTTCAATTTTATCAATGAAATTGAATGGTTTAATAGTTGTTGGGTGTGTACAGATAACTCTCTGTTTCATGTTCTGCCTTTCTGAATTTTGTGAGTTCCAACAACTCTTGTTATTTGATGTATGAATCATAGATGTTTTTGGCAATAACTGTAAAATATTTACAAACTGCAAAGTTAAGCGATTACACCTAGAGAGCACCTCACTATTTAAAAGAAGTGAGAGAGAACTAATTACATAACTTGTTGATAAAAGGTGACCTCTCCTAGTTATTTTTTTGAATTTCTAAATGTGTCTACTCTTTCTTTGACTTCATTGCGAGATTGTATATCCGTCTATAACGTGATTTTTTGTCACGACCCGAACCGGGGCCCTAGCCATGACGAGCATCCCGAACCATGAAGGCCAGGAACACCCTTCTCTATCTATCTTGTAATCATGCACATAATACATATGATAAAAGGTAATACGGAAAGAGAAATGTAATACGGAAACATGGTCAATCTGAATGTGATCATAATATTGAAAAATGAAATCCAAAATATATCTGAATAATAATGTCTGACTCAGTCAGCGAAATCTCTACCATGAACTAATCAAAGTTTTCTGAAAGCTGGGATAAGGCCCCCAGTAGACCAAAACCTAACTAATTGTAGTAATATGAAATAACCAGGCCTTCTGAATCATAGAAGGCTCACCACTACAAACTTCGGTCTGTGATCTGAAATCTCAACTGTTTAACTGGACCCCTAGACTGTACCTCAGAACCTGGAAGGAGGTGGGATCAGCACAATTGTACTGGCACACGAAGAAATCCAAAATAGATTAATTGAACATATATATATATATATATAATACGTGAGAGAAAATTTTCATCAAAACATCATGCATAAAATAGTTTCTGAAAAACACATGGGCACTTTCTGAAAATATGTAACCTGTCTGTAAAATTTCAAATTATGATCTGTGTATTACTTCTGAGTTAGGTGGTATCCCGTACAATTCTGATATTCCATGGGCGATATGGAATCCTCCATTGACTTGGCGGGGAAGCCTCCAACCTGAGTGTGCCACAAGGGTTGGAGTTCCTGAATCTGATACGCCACACTACACTTAAGTCAACATATAATAATATACCCAGGTCGGTAAACCACGGTTTTGGGCAAAGTGTTGTCTGAACTCACACCTTCTTCGGGGAACCACCTAAGCTCTCTTTATGCCCTATTTTAGCGTTTTCTGAACATGCATCCTTCGGATGTTCTAAAACATGCAAATCTGATAAAGTCTGAGTTTTGTATTCGTCTATGTCTGTTGTGGAATTTTCTAAGTTTGGTATCATCAAACCAAGACTTGCAAGTCATGATTTATGAGCCATAATACATTAAGATAAATCTTTCATTTAAAGCAAAGCTTAGACCAGCCATAAACATACAACTAATATAGAAGATTTCCTGTTCCGAAACTCAAGTCAAAATCATGCAAAAACTTCATCAAACCTATGGTGGTCTAGTGCCTTTAGCAAATCATGCACTCTTTTATTACATGCATTATGAACATTAAACATTCATGCTAAATTCCATCTTTAGTGATTTAAAACCAACTTTAAATGATAACAAGAGTTTAACCATTTCATATAGTGCTTTTCCAGAATGCATTGCAAAACAACTCATATGCTTTGAAAAATCTAAAAATTCATAATAAGAGGGAATTCACCAAAAGTCATGCTCTCAACAAGAATTCATTCTTAAATACGTGTTTTCATACATACATATTCTCAAATCACTTTGGGGAAGGTCAAAAGACCAAAACAATGATTTTAAAACATCTAGTACGTGAATATAAACATAGTTTCAAAAACCTCATTTTAAAACATGATTTTTCTATGCCCATTTGAATTTAGGAAAACCCTGTGTAGCTCTATTTCAGAAAATAATGAGTGCTTCTTGAAGCCTGTGATTGGGGATTCCGAATCTCTAATCACTTTTGAAAACCCACGGTTGAATCTTATTTATTTGGGTTTTTAGTTTGAAACCCTTGGGAGTGTTCTTGAGAACTTTTAGATGAACGTGGATGTATTTTGGAGAATTGGGGACTGAATTTCAAATTTATGGCTGAATAAGGGTGGGAAAAGGACCATTTTGCCCAGAAAACGGAGTGTTTAAGTCACTTGAAACCATTACATAGGCGCCGCATATGATATCACCTATGTTTACATATGCGCCGCCTATGCTATCGTCCATGTTTACATGGGAGCCTTCTATGTTACTGCCTATGTTTACATAGGCACCACATATGCTTTCTAGTGGCCATGTGCAATTGGTTAGACGACGTGTACTACTTTGAAAGGACATAACTTCTTGCTCGGGTGCCGGATTTTAGTAAACTTGGTATCGTTGGAAAGCTAACTCGAAAAAATATCATTTTACACAGAGTAGGCTCTCTAATTCGACATGTACAAAGAGTCATAGTCGATAGAAGTAGACACAAATTATAATGTCCACTTAAACTTAATTGATAGAAGTAGTTTTCAACTCGTCCTTGAGTCGAAGGACCTCTATGGTCTAAATTCAAGCTTGAATGGATTCACATACTACACAAATAATTAACATGCCCATTGGCATAGGATTCATGGATTCGGGATTATAAACACATCGGAATCATGGTTTATATTGCAACCTAAAATGCAGGGCGTTAAATTATCCCCCTTAGGATCATTTGTCCTCGAATGATGATACGGGATGCAGACAGACACGATTTCATGCATAATAAGGACTAGGAAAGATAAGATAGGAATAGTACCTTTTATTTCATCATCCATTGAATCAAACAAATTGGGATATCTAATTCTCTTAACATCTTCTGACTACCAAGTTTCTTCTTCAACTTTCTGATTCCTGCACAATATCTTCACTGAGGCTATCTCCTTGCTCCTCAACATTCGAACTTGGCGATCAAAAATTTCAACAGGCTTTACTTTGTAAGACAAGGAATCTTTCACTTTGATATCCTCTACTGGAAATACCAAAGAATGATCTCCAATGCATTTCTTCAACATGGATACATGGAATACTAGATGAACGAAACCCAAACTTGCAGGCAATTCTAGCTCATACGCAGCTGCACCAATCTTTCTCAGAATCTAATATGGCCCTATATAGCGAGGGCTCAATTTACCCCTTTTTCCAAACCGCATAACTCCTTTCATAGGAGAAACCTTGAGAACCACCCAATCACCAACTTCAAACTTTAATGCTCTTCTCCGAACATCGGCATAGGACTTCTGATGATTTTGAGTAGTCTTGAGTCATTCTTTAATGATCTTCACTTTCTCCATCACCTGATGAACAAGATTAGGCCTATACAACTGAGTCTCACACAG
Organism: Capsicum annuum; assembly: GCF_002878395.1. NCBI lineage: Eukaryota > Viridiplantae > Streptophyta > Magnoliopsida > Solanales > Solanaceae > Capsicum > Capsicum annuum. The sequence continues at coordinate 177,684 of NW_025852055.1, read as the reverse complement.
TTTATACCATCCTATCGAAGACCTACATCTCCTCCCATACAAAGCCTCAAAAGGACCCTTCTTGATGCTGGCATGGTAACTATTATTGTAAGCAAATTCAATCAGTGGTAGGTGATCTACCCACCTACCTTTGAAATCAATGAAACATGCCATCAACATATCCTCGAGGGTCTGAATGGGATGCTCAGCTTGCCCATCTGTCTGAGGGTGGAAAGCTGTGCTAAAATTCACTTATGTACCTAAACCCTTCTGAAAAGATCTCCAAAACTAAGATGAAAACTTCATACCTCAATCGGATATAATGGACACTGTTGCCCCATGCAACCAAACTATCTCCTCAATGTAAATCTTATCATAGCCCTCTCCCGAGTAATTAGTCCTCACAGGAAAAAAGTAGGCAGACTTTATCAAACGATCTACAATTACCCATATAGAATCATACAGGTTTCAAGATCTCAGAAGTCCTGTAATAAAGTCCATGTTTATCATCTCCCACTTCCATGAAGGCAAGGATATCTCCTTGGAAGTACCACCTGGCCTCATGTGTTCTACCTTCTCTTGTTGACTGTTCTAACACTTAGACACGAAATCAGCTACATCACGTTTCATGTTATTCCACTAATATAAGGTTTTCAGATCATGGTAAATCTTAGTAGAGCCTGGGTGAATGACATACCTCGAAGTATGTGCCTCATCATGGATTCTTTCCCGTAGTCCATCAACATTCGAAACGCAGAACCTAACTTGAAATCTCAGAATACCATCACGACCAATTTCAAACGATATAACCTTTTCTTGACCCATATCTTTCTTGATTTGCATCAAGATGGGATCTTCAACTTGCCTCTCCTTAACTTCAGCACAAAGGGATGACTTAGCTAACTCATGAATAATTACCCCTCCATCTTCAGAATCTAAGAGTCATACTCCCAGATTTGCAAGGTGGTTAGTATCCTTTATCATCTCTGTCTTTCCTTCTTCAACATGAGAAAGGATGCCTATAGATAACCTGCGGAGGGCGTCGGCTACAACATTTGCCTTTCCCATATGGTAATGCAGGCTCATATCTTAGTCTTTTAGAAGCTCAATCCAGCGCCTCTAACTGAGATTCAATTGTTTTTGTGAGAAAATATACTGCAGACTATTGTGGTTAGTGAAGATATCAACGTGAACACTGTACAAGTAGTGTCACCAAATCTTATGTGCAAACACCACAGCCGCTAACTCGAAATCATGAGTGGGGTAGTTCCGCTCATGCACCTTCAACTACCTAGATGCATAAGCCACTACCTTACCATGTTGCATCAACACACAACCAAGTCCCACACAGGATGCATCACAGTATACCACAAAGCCATCTACACCCTCGGGAAGGGTCAAAATAGGAGCAGTGGTCAGTTTGTCTTTGAAATTCTCAAAACTATTCTCACACAGATCAGACTACACAAACTTTACCTTTTTTTGAGTCAATTTAGTGAGTAGAGCATCTATGGAAGAAAAACGCTCTACGTACCTTCTGTAATACCTCGCCAAACCCAAGAAGCTTCAAATATCGATTGGAGTCATGGGTCTTGGCCATTTTCTCACTACTTTAACTTTTTGGGGATCCATTCTTATACTATCACTGGACATAATATGCCCCAAGAAGGAAATAACATCTAACTAGAATTCACACTTAGAAAATTTGGCATACAGCTGATGATCCTTAAGGGTCTGAAGAATAATTGGAGGTGATTGGCGTGATCCTCTTTACTCTTAGAATAGATTAGGATATCATCAATAAATAAAATGACTAGCAAGTCAAGAAACTGATGGCATACTCTATTCATATGATCCATGAAGGTTGTAGGGATGTTACTCAACCCGAAGGACTTGACTAGGAATTAGTAGTGACCGTATCGGGTTAGGAAGGCTGTCTTGGGTATGTCTGACTCTCTGGACTTTCAACTGATGATAACCCGAATGAAGGTTTATTTTTGAAAAACACTTGGTACACTGAAGCTGCTCAAAAAGGTCGTCAATCCTATGAAGAGGATATTTATTTTTAGTCGTGACCTTATTGGTAGTCTATGCACATACAAAGGGAACCATCTTTATTTCACACAAAAAGTATAGGAGCACTCCAAGGAGACACACTGGGGCGTATAAAACCCTTACCTAGGAGATTTGCTAACTGTTCTTTCAACTCTTTTAGTTCTGCAGGAGCCATTCGATATGGCAAAATGGAAATAGAATGAGTGTCTGGGAACACATCAATACCAAACTCAATCTCCCAATCAGGAGGTATTCCTGGGAGATCATTTGGAAAGACTTCTGAGAATTTTTTTACTACGGGAACAGATTGAAGAGGAAGACTCTCGGCATTCAAGTCCTTAACTCGGATAAGATGGTACAAGCAACCTTTATAAATAAGTTTGCAGAATCTGAGATAGGATATAAAGTGCCCTCTGGGTGCTAAAGAATGTCCTTCCCACTCTATCACTGGTCATTCGGGAAAGAAAAAGTGACACTTCGAGTCCTACAATGTAATGTGGCATAGCACAAATGGAGCCAGTCCATTCCCCAGATAACATCAAAAGCAACCATCTCAACTCTACGAGATCTGCTAACGTATCCCAGCTAACAACAGTTACAACACAACCCCTGTATACCCTCCTAGCAATAACAGAATCCCCCACCAGGGTGGAAACAGAAAAGGGTTCAAAAATCAGACTGGGCTCAAACCCAAAACCAACAACCACATAAGGGTCACATATGATAAAGTAGACCCGGGGTCAAGTAACACATAAACATTACAGGAAAAGATTTGTAACGTACTAGTAACAACATCTGGGGAAGCTTCTGCCTCCTGGTGGTTGGTCAAAGCATATAACTAGTTACGCCTGTTCCTGGTAGCTGATTTGGTGCCCTTCAGAGACGGGGGTGGTGCCAAAGAATTTGCTTAAGACTTTGCACCACAAACATTCTTTCTAGCAGGTGGACATTCCCTCTAAAAGTGACCCGGCTGATCACATGAATTACAAACTATTGAGCCTCACTAACACCTTAATTTCTACCACAAGTGTCACACCATAAAAAAGTACGATGCTACTGAGCCACACTACCCAGTGATCGAGTATCCTAAGCTTTGGTTTCATGGTTAGTCTGAAAACTCTTAGATTGTCTGTCTACTAGTGGTTGGGGTACTGGGGCACTGCCAGTACACTGTGAATTACCTCAATTCTTTTTTTCAACTGTTTATTTCCCCACTTACCGCCCTGAGGCTGTTTATGACTCTGGTCGGTTGATCTGGCTCTTTCCGCTTGTCTTTCCACCTCCCTAGCATCAGTGATCTTCTTTTTTTTCTTTTCTACCTGCTGCATATGAAAGGTCAGCCCAACAAAGTCTAACTCCTTATTAAATATTGCCCTCTGACACTCAAGCACTAGGTTATCACAAAGGCCGGATGCAAATTTCCTCATCTGGGCTCTCATATTACTAGTCAACTCTGGTGCATAGCGGGCTAGTTTATTAAACTTCAAAGTGTACTCCTAGACACTCATACTGTCCTTCTTCAGATTCATAAACTCTTTCACTTTGGCATCCCTTAACTCCAGAGGAAAGAATCGATCAAGGAATGCTTCCACAAATTTGCCCCAAACTGTGGGCTCAGCACTCTCACCTTTTGCATCCACCTAGTTGACATACCACTGATTCGCAACATCCTTAAGCTGTTAAGTTTCTAGTTCCACCCCTTCAACCTCATCCACATGCATTACCTTAAAGATTTTTTCCATCTCATCCACTAACTTCTGTGGATCTTTCTCCACCTTGGTGCCAGTGAACTTAGGTGGGTTTATTTTCATAAAATATCCAGCCCTGGTAGCCTCAGATGTAATAGATGCAGACCCAACATCTTTTGATCACTGAGCCTGGTTAGCTACCAACTGTGTCAGCATATGAATAGACCATCTAAATTTTGTATTTAAAATATCTCTCTGAGTAGTCGGGGGATGATTATTATCAGTACACGATGCCCAAGGTGGACTGATCGGGACTTGAGGGACTCCCAGAGTAGGGACAGTTTCTGTAGTATGAAATCTGTTACGGGTCCGCATCTCATGGGCAGGACGGACCTCATCTGCCTGAGCATTCTGATAGATGACACGACGTGGAGGCATAACTATGTTTCTAAAATACAAGAGATCATTGATTAGGGGACAGTTCAGACTCTGAAGCACGAACTAAATCACAAAGAAGGGAAATATTTCCTACACGCCTAGTAGCCTCTTGCTTATAAGTGTGGCGCGCTACGTACCCATAACATAGAATATACCCGACGTGATTTCGCAGGTACCATGGGACCATGAACCATACTTTGATACCAATTTTATCATGACCTGAGCTAGGGCCCTAGCCGTGATGAGCATCTCGAACTGTGAAGGTCCAGAACACCCTTCTCTATCTATCTGGTAATCATGTACATAATTTATATGATAAAAAGTAATACAAAAAGAGAAATCTAATACGGAGACATGGTCAATCTGAATGTTATCATACTACTAAGAACTTAAATCCTAAATATATCTGAATAATAATGTCTGACTCAGTCTGCGAAATCTCTACCATGAACTAATCAAAGTTGTTTGAAAATTGGGACTAGTCCCCCAGTAGACTAAAACCTAACTAATAGTAGTAATATGAAATAACCAGGCCTCTTGAATCATAGAAGGCTCATCATTGCAAACTCCGGTCTGTGATCTAAAATCTCTACTGTTTATCTGGACCCCTAGACTGTGCCTCAGAACCTAGAAGGAGGGGGGTCAGCCAATTGTACTGGCATGCGAAGCAATCCAAAATAGAGTAATTGAACATATATATCTACAATACATGAGAGCAAATTTTTATCAAAACATAATGCATAAAACTATTTCTGAAAAAAATATGGGCACTTTCTGAAAACATGTAACCTGTCTGTAAATTTCAAATTATGATCTGTGTATTACTTCTGAGTTAGGTGGTATCCCCTACAAGTCTGATATTCCATGGGCGATATGGAATCCACCATTGAATTGGCAGGGAAGCCTCCAACCCGAGTGTGCCGCAAGGGTTGGAGTTCCTGAATCTGATACTCCGCACGACACTTAAGTCAGCGTATAATAATATATCTGGGTCGACAAACCATGATTCTGGTCAAAGTGGTGTCTGAACTCACACCTTCTTCGGGGAACCACCTAAGCTCTCTTTATGCCCTATTTTAGCCTTTTCTGAACATACATCATTCTGAAGTTCTAAAACATGCAAATCTGATAAAGTCTAATTTTTGTATTCGTCTGTGTCTGTTATGGCATTTTTTGAGTTTGGTATCATTATACCAAGACTTGCAAGTTATGATTTCTGAGCCGTAACACATTAAGATAAGTCTTTCTTTTAAAGAAAAGCTTAGACCACCCAAAAACATGCAACTTATATCGAAGATTTCATGTTCCGTAACTCAAGTCAAAATCATGCAAAAACATCATCAAACATATGGTTGTCTAGGGCCTTTAGCAAATCATGCACTCTTTTATTACATGCATTATGAACATTAAATATTCATGCTAAATTCCCTCCCTATTGATTTAAAACCACCTTTAAATCATAACAAGAGTTCAATCATTTCATATACTGCTTTTCTAGAATGCATTGCAAAATAATTCATATGCTATGAAAAAACTAAAAATTCATAATAAGAGGGAATTCACAAAAAGTCATGCTCTGAACAAGAATTCATTCTTAAATACATGTTTTCATAAATACATATTCTCAAATTCACTTTTGGAAAAATTGAAAGACCAAAACGATGATGTTAAAATATCTAATACGTGAGTATATACATTGCTTCAAAAATCCCATTCTAAAACATGATTTTTCTATGCCCATGAGAATTTAGCAAAACCCTGCGTACCTCTATTTCGGAAAATAATGGGTGCTTCTTGAAGCTTATGGATTGGGGCTTTCAAATCTCTAATCGATTTTGAAAACCCACGGTTGAATCCTGATTTATTTGGGTTTTCAGTTTGAAACCCTTGGGAGTGTTTTTGATAATTTTTAGATGAATTTGGATGTATATTGGAGAATTAGGGACTGAATTTTGTGTTTATATAGGCACCGCCAATGCTATCGCCTACGTTTACATAGGCGCCACCTATGCTATCAGCTATGTTCACGTAGGCGCTGCCTATACTGCTGCCTATGTTTACATAGGCATTGCATATGCTATCGCATATGCTTTCCAGTGGCCATGTGCGATTCGTTAGACGACGCATACTACTTTGAAAGGCCATAACTTCTTGCTCCGGTGCTGGATTTTAGCAAAATTGGTATCGTTGGAAAGATAACTCGAAAAACTATCATTTTACACATAGTAGGATCTCTAATTTGACATATACAAGGAGTAATGGTCGATAGAATTTAACACAAATTATAATGTCCACTTAAATTTAATCGATCGAAGTAGTTTTCAACTCGTCCTTGAGTCAACGGACCTTTATGGTCTAAATTCAAGCTTGAATGGATTCACATACTACAAAAATAATAAACATGCCATATTGGCATAGGATTTATGGCTTTGGGATGACCAACCTATCAGAATCATGGTCTTTATTGTAGCCCAAAATGCGGGGGGTTATATGTTTGCACACGGTCCATTTTCTAGCAGTCCTTATCTGATACACCACTGTCGTAGCCTTGTAGCTTCAATATGACTCTTTACTTTCTTTTTCAACTGCATAATCACAAAACATGAATGAGCGCATACTACTTGTTCTCTCACTGCAACGTTCAGACAACAAAAAAGAACATACTGTTACATCGCTAACTCAAAAATATCCTACTTTATTAATAATTAAATATATTTCACAGTATGTAAGAGCAACATCCTTATTCATGACACCCCAAATGCTCAATAACTATAATAATTCATGAGGCATGATACCAAAGAGGTTGATTTTCCAAGCATGTGTCCTAAAGGAAAAATTCATGATCATTAGGCTAAAATGGAAAATATATGTACTTGAGCCTAAAATGGATAAACCATGAGCATGATCTTGCCAAGGCTAACATTTTGATAAAGAGCTAATCAAATAAATAAGATAACTTCATGAGCATAAGGGAGTTAGTTAGCTGACTATGAAGGCATACGTTGAAATGACAAATGGCCAAAACTATGTTTCCTGACATAGGATAGAGATTATTCCACAATTTGGATGACTCTTTTTTTATGTGTCCCGAAAAGGGACTAATCATGGATACTTGCTTGCAAATTAAGTTATGTCACATCCTATGCACGGTAAGGTATAGGATGGCTTTACTGATCGGGCCGAGATCTGACTCCATGTGCTCACATGGTGGTTTATGAAGGTTCACTCTTTCTCCTACAAATAATCAAAGGAATTAAAACTACTTTACTTGGTCAGTTATTAATTTAGTTTACACTCTTGTTCCTTTCTGGTTGCATTCACTTATTTTTGAATTTCATTGTTACTTCTAATCTCTTGTTGTACTACCCTCCTAAAATTATTTTGCATACCAATACATTCCGCGTATTGATTGTCTTTGGCGCTACATCATTTCATGATGTATGTTTTAGATCTAACGTCTGCGGTTAAGCGCATCATTAGGGTTATCATCTTCTGCTATTGGTGAGCCTCCTTTTTACCTGGGGAAAATTTAGATATGACAATTTCTCTGTATTTTTTTAGTGTCATGATATGCTAGGTACTTTTCCCAATAGTTATAGTCAGTCATTAGAGGCTTCACAGACCGATTTAGTTGTCTGATAGATCTTATAATTTTTAGTCTTATTTTTCGTGACTATTGTATCTTCAGATGTTAAGTGATATTAATGAACATTGTTGAAAGACTTTATCCTTTCAGAAATCTTGTCCTATTTTGTTTCCTCTCTATTCATTATGTTAGTTGTATGCTCATGTGATATGCCAGAACGTTCAGTCATACTAGCAATAGTATCGGGTGTGTGTCACGTCTAGGTCCTCGGCTTAGGGCATGACAAACTTGGTATCAGAGCTAGGTTCAAGTGTCCTAGGGTGTGTTTGAAGCCATGTATAGTAGAGTCCTAATTATGGGTGTGAAGCGTCCCACACTTATAATTTGGAGACTGCAGGACATTTATAAAATATCTCTATTCTTTTATATTCTAGATCGTGCAATAGAGCTACCTTAAGAATGTTTTGTGAATTTATGTGTTTTACCAATTCTTCTTACTTTTCCTCATCTTTGAGGTTGAACAAGCATTAAAGGTTAGATTCATATCTTAGTAGTTCTCTCAGATAGAGCGAACAAAAAAATTAAGAGACTGCACAAGAGATTAAGCAGAGACCATTAGTGCATTTAAGCCCATTGATTCATAAGAATGCACACTTGTTCATTTTAATCGTGCGTCTGTTCCAAACTAAGATGTACTCTCAAATTTTCTTTATTTTTATTGAAACCTTGTTGCAAATGACACCTTTAGCCAGAAGTTATGTATTTCAGTGCTTGGATAGTATTCTCACCTTAGGGATGGTGTGATTTGGGGGTTGTAAGTCATAAGTAGAAGAATATATTCTAGAGCTAGAAATATGAATTCAAAAGTATACTGGCTTAAAAGTGGAGATAACTATTGATTAGAGTATATAGCAAGAGTCTTGTATTCATTAATCAAGAATGGGATGGAATGTCCTTCTGTGTTGACAAGGGTGTATCAAGACATACAAAATTTTATGGCAGTTAATAGAGGAAGAGTGGTTGGATAAGATGAGTTGGGGTATACCTTTTTATGAAAGAAGTTTGTTATGGCTTAAGTTTGTGTTAGTAAGAAGTGAAAATAATGTTGTGTAGGATAATATGCTTGTAGGCTATAATGAGATAGATAGTGCGATTTAGATCGACTAAGTTGTCATGGACAAAGGGTTCTTGATTTTTATAAGATACAGTTTGAATTAGTATTATCGGATAGTATTGCCATCCATTTTTAGTACTAAACACTAAGCTTGAACTTTAGACTAACACAACGATGAGTGAATGGGAGTATAAGGGTGATCACACTAATTTTTGAAAAATAAATCTAGTAGGCTTGATTTTTTTTTTGTGTGTGTGGAAGAGCTTATGTTTGATATTTAGTGATAGTTCGAATGTGAAAAAAATAATACATATGTGGAATAGAATTGAAAAATTGAGTTGTAGTTGAGGTCTTTGATGAAGAAGAGCCTTAAGTTTTATAAATATAAAGGGGTAACCAAGGTAGTATGTTATTATACTAGATTCCAAGTTATTGAGTGCTATATGTTCCTAGTTAATATCCTTGAGTTTCTAAGTGGGGAGAAGCCTAAGTATGTCGTATATGGTGTTCTTAAGAGCTGAATAGAGAGGATTATAAGAGCCTCTTAGTACAATTTTAATTTCCATTGGAATGGGTGGATATGAATTTAGAGGTGTGATGTTAGTGGACTAAGACGGGAAGGTCGGGTATAGAGGAAGTGGTTATATATACCAATAAGAGTATGAATTATAAAATTATGACTACAATGTTTAAAGAAAGTTAAGTGATGTATCTGGGGAAGATGTCCTAGCAAGGGTTGTGTACCTAAAGATATAGTCTATTGGGGGAGTAAGGTGATGATAGATCAGATTTGAGAATAGGTCCACATACTTTAAATGTGGACTTTGAACTAAGGGGGAGATGATAGAGTAAAGAAAAAATTGGATCTTGAGATGCAGATAGCAAGGGTTTTATGAAAAGATAGATTACGAGTTTAATTATGATTCAATCTTTATATAGAGTATTTTATGACTTTAGCCAAGATGACACTCTACCCAAGTCTTATGTATTCATGTTATTCCTATGTCTACGGTCAAGATTTTATTTGCAAACTCATGTCCATGTTCAAATCCTTGAATATGAAAATATAGCTTCACACCATGATCCTAATAATGCTCTAAGGTTCTAGGAATACAAGTTATATGTTACTATATTTCTGATCCATGAACCCATGCTTTACGTTATGTTCTATCCTAAGAAACAATACTTTAAGATATATTCCTAGTTTTTGCTATGTCCTGCCTATGCCCAGAATGACTCTTTGTTTAGGTTTTATGTATTTGATGCATGGAATATTCATGCCTACTATGCTTTTTTCTTAGGTCACATCTTCATTAGCAAGGTCAAGATAAGTATTAGTAGTAATTGAGCAGTATCCTTTCTATTCCTGGTGCTCATATTCTAGACCTTCAGTGGTATTCCTTATGTCATGACACTGGTATGATATCAACTGTGTAATGGTTGAATAGGAGTGAGTAGATGTTTCTTGTTACGATGATTAGGGTGTACCAGTTTATCTAAGATCATAAGCATGGATGAAGTGCAAGATGAGGATTAGTCATATGTAATAGTTCGATAAATTCATACGTTGTATCCCATGGTAGGAGTACATGAAATTGCAGTTCATACAGGTTCTGGGTAGATAGAGAAGTTTTTTTTTTATTTTTATGTAGTATTATTTGAGAAGAAACCATGATGCTTTTATAGTGATGATCTTGGATATCATGTTGATACCTATGTGGCTAAATACATTATGTAAGTTATGACTTCTAGATTAGATTTCCAGTATGGTTGTTTTCATGATGAGAAAAAAAAGTGTCCTTGGGTATAACTTTAGATGTAAGAGAGACCTTGTTGAGTTTTAGAACTACCTAAGAGCAGGTCAACAATAAAGATGAAGATTTCTAGAGGGAAATAGAATATGGGATCCTGAAATTTAGACGGGCATGAGCATTTTTTGGTGTGGCACCTTGTACCTTTGAGTGGGCTTGGACATGGTAAAAATGTGTTAGAATGATATTTTAGTACTTGTATGTGCCTATGTAAGAATTGTACTTTGGAAACAGTAAAGTTTAATCGGGAAAGGTAGGTTCAAAAGGTGTTGCAAAGATCTAATGCTACCAGTATTAGAGGTGATAATACCCATATTTCTATGTTCTTATGCACCCCTAATTCATGCTATGTAAATTCAAATCGAATAGGGCGTATTTCCAACACTTCATCCTGTCATTCATGTTCTATAAGACCTATTTAGATAAGTAAGATTCCACTGTATATCTCATATCTAAATTCATGTCTTACATTGTTATGTTTGTCTCCCATTAAACCCATGCCCTATGACATGTCTATGTTAAGTCTCGTGCATTTCAAGACTCGTTAGGTTTCATCCGTGGCCTGTTACGACACTCCACATGTTAGCAAAGTTCATGTCATTAAGAAATAGTTCAAGAGATCCTATACTATTTCAGTATTCCCATGTAAGGTAGTCAACCATGACCATCATTCGAGGAGAAACGATCCCAAGAGGGAGATATTGTAACACCCTGAATGTTCGATCTAAAGACAAAACAAATTGGTGGTCTCTTCAAATGTACTTAGACGTGAATCTAGAAATTTTATTGTATCTAGGTGTAAAGGTCATGTTTTATGTGACGTAGGTGTATTGGGTATGAATTAAGGGCATAAGAAAATGCTAAAACAAATTTTAGTTGAAAGGCCCTTTAATGATTAAGTTTTCGTATAGGTACATACAAGGACCAAATTTAATCAAGGATTTCTCCTAGAATATTTAGAATTACGTGACCTATAACCTATCAAATTGAAGATTTTTGAGTCTTCTTTCCAACCCACCAACAGCTCTTCAATCCGATTCCCGAGTAAAAAAGTTGCGTGTGTTTAACATAGAACATTCAGAACAACCCTATACCAGACGAAAATTTTCTAATTTTTTTCCTTTTATTTTCATATTCTTGGGGGTGATTTCGTCTTTTCATTTTTACCAAATCCCAATAGTTAAACCCTTATTCTTCAGTTTCTAAACGTTATTTGTTTTATGGGAGACGTTTTATTTTCAGCAAAGGCATTAGTTTCTTTTCCAGCAGATAAAATCCCCTCTATTCACATCAGTTTCGTGCGCTAAAAGAAGAAGAAGAGTCCTTCTCTTTTCTTGAAGATTCACAGGATAAAAGATTTACTTTTCAACCACTTTTCATATGTTTTCCATCAGAAAATATCCAGATTCATCCTATCAATTACAACTCCAAGAAACAAAAGGGACTTGATCGAAAATCAAGTACAAATTTCTTCTTCCGATTTCAAGTTCTATCAAACATTTTGAGATAAGCAGAACCATTCCTTACTCTCGTTTCTGGAAATCTTACTGTTATCCAATTCAAATTATTTCAAAAATCTTATCAATGAAATTGAATGGTTTAATAGTTGTTGGGTGTGTACATATAAATGTCTGTTTCATGTTCTTCCTTTCTGACTTTTGTGTGTTCCAACAACCCTTGTGATTTGATGTATTAATCATAGATGTTTTTGGCAATAACTGTAAAATATTTACAATCTGCAAAGTTAAGCAATTACACCTAGAGAGAACCTCACTATTTAAAAGAAGTGAGAGAGAACTAATTACATAATTTGTTGATCAAAGGTGACCTCTCCTAGTTTTGTCTTTTGAATTTCTAAAGGTATCTACTCTTTCTTTTACTTCATTGCGAGATTGTATATCCGTCTATAATGTGGTTTTTGCACACGTTCCACTTTTGAGCAGTCCTTATCTGATACACCAGTGCCATAGCCTTGTAGCTGCAATATGCTTCTTTACTTTCTTTTTCAACTGCATAATCAGAAAACATGAACCAGCGCAGACTACTTGTTCTCTCACTGCAACGTTCAGACAACAAAAAAGAACATATTGTTACATCGCTAATTCAAATATATCCTACTCTGTTATTACGTAAATATTTTGCACAGTATGTATGAGCAACATCCTCATTCATGATACCCCAAAGAGGTTGATTTTCGAAGCATGAGTCCTAAAGGACAAATTCATGATCATTAGCTTAAAACGGCAAATATTTGTAAGTTAGCTTAAAATGTCTAATCCATGAGCATGATCCTGCCAAGGCTAGCATTTTGATCAAAAGCTAATCAAATAAAAAAGATAACATCATGAGCTTCAGGGAGTTAGTTAGCTTTACATGAAGGCATAGGTTGAAATGACAAATGCTCGAAACTATGTTTGCCGACATAGGATAGAGATTATTCAGCAAGTCGGATGACTATTTTTTTATGTGTCCCGAAAAGAGACTAACCATGGATACTTGCAAGCAAATTATGTCATGTCATGTCCTATGCCCGGAAAGGTGTAGATGGCTTAGCTTATCGGGCCGAGACCAGACTCCATGCGCTCATATGGTGGTTTATTAAGGTTCACTACTTTCTCCCACAAATAATCAAAGGAATTAAATCTACTTTACATGGTCAATTATAAATTTAGTTTACACTCTTGTTCCTTTCCGGTTGCCTTCACTTATATTTGAATTTCATTGTTACTTCTAATATCTTGTTGTACTACCCTGTTGAAATTGTTTTGCATACCAATACATTCCACGTATTGATCGTCTTTGGTGCTACATCTTTTCATGATATAGGTTTTTGATTTGAAGTCCGAGGTCAAGCGCATCATAAGGATTATTAGCTTCTACTATTGGTGAGCCTCCTTTCTACCTTGGGATAATTTAGATATGATAATTTCTCTATGTTCCTTTAATGTCAGGATATGCCAGGGCCTTTTCCCAATAGTTATAGTCAGTCATTAGAGGCTTTACAGGCTGATTTAGTTGTCAGACAGATCTTATAATTGTTAGTCTTATTTTTCGTGACTATTGTATCTTCAGATATTAAGTGATATTAATGAACATTGTTGAAAGACTTTATCCTTTAAAAATTCTTTTCCTATTCTATTTCCTCTCTATTCATTATGTTAGTTGTATGCTCATGTGATATGCCTGAGCGTTCGCTCATACTAGCAGTAGTATCGGATGCCTGTCACATCTATGGCCTCGTCTTAGGGAGTCATACATATTTTACAGATAAGCAACTAGTAGATTATAATACTAAAATCAGTCTGGCACACACTCTAACAAGTGGTATCAGAGCAAGGTTGTCTTAAATAAGGTTAGCACCTAAGAAAAGGATCATTATGATGAATTTCACACCTCCTACAGGTCATAGTAAAGGCCAGTCAACTACTCGACCTCTACTTTTTGATGGTTCTCACTTTATATAGTGGAAGGCTAGAATGGAAATGTTCATCCATGGTGAAGACTACGAATTATGGGATAGGATCACTAATGGTCCTAGTATTCCAATGAAGTTGGTTGATGGTGACCAAGTCAAGAAGGTGAGGAGTAAGTTTACTATTAATGACATGGTAGCATTAATGAAAAATGCTAAAGATAAGAATATCTTATTCTTTGGACTAGGACCAGCTGATTGCAACAGAGTTTCAACTTGTGCCACTGCTAAGCGAATTTTGGATGCACTAGTTAATGCACATAAAGGTAGTTCCCAGGTAAGGAAATTTAGTATTGCTCTTTTTTTTAATGGGTATGAAGCATTTAAGATGAAGGACAATGAATCTTTGCATGATATGATGAAAAGGCTTACTTCTTTAACAAATGAGCTACTTCCTTGGAAAAAGTCTTCACTGAAGAGGAACTAGTTGAAAAGGTATTGAAGGTACTACCAAAATCTAAATGAAATGTTAAAGTAACTGCATTTAAGGAGGCAAACAAGGATCTCATAGGCATTACACTAGATGATCTTGTAGGAAAGTTGAGAACTTATGAAATAAAAATTGATGGAACTAGTGAACAAGCTGCTGAGAAAGTCTTTGCCTTCAAGGCCTCAGATAGTGATGATGAATTTGAGCTTAACCAGGAACAAGCAGCCTTCATAACCAATAACATCAGTAAATTCTCCAAAAGAAAAAGTGAACATGTAACAAGATGCATTCCAATGACAATCCAAAAAGATGCTGCAAGTGTGGTAAGACCTTACATCAGATCAGGGACTGTATTGTTTGGGAAATAGAATGGAGAAAGAAAAATGTGGAGAAAGAATTAAAAGAAAATGAAAAAAAGAAGGAGGAATATGTCATAGTAGCAGCTTGGGGATCTGACCTAGATGTTGATGAAGTTCATGAAACAATATTCATAGCCCTAAGAGATTCAGACTTGGAGGAAGAAGATGATGCTTGTGAGGTAAGTTTACTTGAACTTAAAGAAAAACTGCAGTTATTTTCTAAAGAAAACTTGTTTCCTTGATGAGTGCACTAATTGTTGATTTCCAAGAATTAAATTCTGATAGGGATGAGTTGTTCAACAACCTTGCAAGTTTTAAATTTATCTCATTGATTTAAAAGTTTGTAAGAATACAATTGAAAGGGAAAAATGCACTCTTAAGAAACAGGTTGCAGAACTTGATTCTTCAAATAATAATCTTAAGTCTGAAGTCATAAAATTAACACTCACAAAAAATGGAAAAAGGGCCATGAGTAAAGAACAAGAAAGTGCAAAACTTGAATTAGTCAAGTATAAACAAGAATGTAATGATGCAATAGATAAGGTGAATAAAATAAGTCAAGAAGCCTTTAAACTGAATCTTGATATTCAAAGAGGAAATAGGTTGACAAATTTTTCAAGAATTATTCATAAGTTGAGTGAAAGAAATCACAGTGAAAAGGCAGGTTTTGGTTTCCAGAAAAGTCTTAATGATCCTAAATACTTATGTTATATCTTTGGTAACCTTGGATAGCCAACCACTGATTGCCCTGTGGCTGCTAAAGCAGATCTAGCAGTCAAAACCTAGATAAAAATTTCCTCCAACCAAGAATAAAAGAACTAGTTTTGGTCAGAGAAATAGGTCACATTACATGTTGCCTGCATAGACTAGAAGAAATTTAATTCATCCATTCATTTATAAAGCTGGACACAAGATTGTTTAGGTTCCTAAGTCTAACCATTTTTTTCTCGTAACAGATGGTGAAAGGAAGTAAAAAGCATTGGTACATGGACAGTGATTGCTAAAGACACATGACTGGTGATAAGAAAAAGTTACTTTCACTCTCCAAAATAAATAGAGAAGGAGTTTATTTTGGTGATGGAAAAAAGTGAATCATTACTGGAGTTGGAAAAATTGGCTCATCTGAGTCAAGAGCATTGGAAGATGTCTATCATGTAGAAGAGTTGAAGCACAACCTGCTGAGCATTTCACAACTGTGTGATAAAGGTAATAAAGTTATTTTTACTTTTGTAGGAGTCAAAGTCAAGAGGATGGACACCAAAGAGATTATGCTCACTACAAGGAGATACAAAAATATATACAAAGTTGACATAATGGCAATTCCAGGACCATAGTTGACCTTTCTGAGAGCAATGGAAGATGATCCACTCCTTTGGCATAGGATACATGCACATGTAAGTCTGAAACAACTAAGAAATCATGGACATGTAAGTCTGAAACAACTAAACATAATTTCTTACAAAGATATGGTATTGGGACTGCCCAAAACAAAGTTTAATAAAGGAAAGTTATGTAGTTCATCTGTAAGGGGGAAGCCGGTAAGATCTTCTTTTAAGTCAAAGAATCATGTCAGCACTACAAAGTGTCATGACATGGTCCATATAGACTTGTGTGGACCAATGAGACTTCAAAGCAGAGGTGGAAAAAGGTATGTTTTTATGATTGTTTATGATTATTGTATATTCACCTGGACATTATTTTTAGCCTCTAAATAAGATGACTTTTATTCCTTTAAAATTTTCATAAAGAAAATTGAAAAGAAAATGGGCACTTCATTATCTTCCATAAGATCTGACCATGGTATAGAATTTGAGAATGTCAAATTTCTAGAATTCTATTTAGCAAATGGTATAGATTATAACTTCTCTACTCCTAGAACACCACAACAAAATTAAGTGGTAGAAAGGAAAAATAGAACTTTGGAAAATATGGATAGAAGAATGATGCTTAAAACAAATCTTGCTAAAAATCTCTGTGCTGAGGTAATTATTACTGCAACATATATCATAAAGATGCATGATCAGACCTATTTTAGAGAATACTCCCTATGATGTACTAAAAGAAAGAAAGACAAACATTTCTTCTTCAAGAAACTTTGGTTGTAAATGTTTTATTCACAATAATGGAAAGGATAATCTGGGAAAATTTGATGCTAAAATTGATGAGGGAATCTTTTTAGGTTATTCACTTCATAGTAAGTCTTATAGGGTTATAAACAATAGAACAAACTATGTTGAAGAAAGCATGCATGTAATTTTTTATGAATACTATGTTAAGACTAACCTATAGGAAGGAAGTGATTCTGAGGAATAGGTTAAACAACCTAGTTCATCGGCTGAAGTTACCAACCATGGAGGTAACTCAATAGGGGAAACTAATTCTGGAGGCACAGTGACAGGGGGAATTGATCCACCAACTACCCCAGCTTGGAACATCTGTAGTTATCCTAGTAGCTCACTAGGTTTGGTCCCAAAAGGTTACAAGTATCAAGGATCACATAATGTTCTCACTAATCTCACTTCTGGGATTCCTAAAAGGTATGGATTAAGAAGCATGTGTTATTTCAAGGCATTCATGTCAAAATCAAGCCAAAGAAGTAGCTGAAGTACTGCTTGATGATGATTTGATCATACCAATTCATGAATAATTAAATCAGTTTGAGGGACGCAAAGTATGGCACTTATTTCAACTCCCAAAAGATAGAATAGTAATTAGAACTATGTGAGTGTATATAAACAAGGTTGATGGGCGTGGAGTAGTCACAAGGAACAAGCAAGAGTAGTGGTCCAAGGGTACAATCAAGAAGAAGGTATAGATTTTAATGAGACTTTTGCTCCTGTAGCCAGAACTGAAGAAATAAGATTACTTGTTACTTTTCCTGCTGATATGGAATTCATTATCTATCAAATCTATATAAAGAGTTCATTCTTTAATGTCATTTTTAAAGAGGAAGTGTATTCCAAGCAACCACCAGGATTTGAAAGCCAAGAGTTTTCTGGTCATGTTTATAAACATAAAAAGGCTTTGTATGGACAAAAACAAACTCCAAGAGCTTGGTTTGAAAGATTTTCAAAGTTTCTTGTGGAGCATGATCACACTAGAGGTAAAATTAACTACACTCTCTTCCAAAAAACTAATGGGAAGGATCTGTTAGTTGTGAAAGTGTTTGTTGATGACATTATATTTGGCTCTAAATACATGTACATGACTCATGATTTTGCTAAACTTATGAGTTGTGAGTTTGGTATAAGTATGATGGGGGAGCTGAACTTCTTCTTAGATTTGAAAATTAAACAAACAACATCTGGAACCATGATCCATCAGCAAAAGTATGTCAACGAATTTCTCAAAAGATTTTCCATGGAAGATGCAAAAAAGATCAGCACTCCAATAGCCACTGCCACAAAACTTGATTTGGATGAAACAGGTCCTGATGTGGAGAAAAAGTTGTACAGAGGAATGATAGGGTCATTGCTATATCTCCCAACAAGCAGGCCAGATATTGTGTTCAATGTGTGGGTATGTGCTAGGTTTTAAATAAATCCTAATGAATCTCATCTAAAATCTGTGGAAAGAATTTTTAAATATCTCAAGGGAACCAGTGATCTTGGCGTATGGTATCCAAAAGGAAACAACTTCAACTTGGTAGGATACTCTAATGATGACTATGCAGGATACTTTGTTGACAGGAAGAGTATCACAGGCATGGAACACTTCCTTGGATCATGTTTGATTACTTGGTTAACTAAGAAACAAAATTCTGTAGTCTTTTCTACTGCTAAGGTTAAATATGTTGTTGCAGGATCATGTTGTGATCAGTTGTTGTGGATTAAATAACAACTCATGGATTTTGGAATAGATTTTGGATGTGTTACTAATTTTTTTGACAATACAAGTGATATTAATTTTGCTAAGAATCCTATTCAACATAAAAGAACTAAACATATTGATATTAGAGATCACTTTATTAGAGATAATGTTGAAAAAGGTCTTCTATCAATTATGTTTTATTCAACTAAAAAAAAAATTGCTCACATATTCACTAAGGTATTATGCAGTGAACATTTGGAAAAAAATAAGTTAGCCTTGGGGATGATTAAAATTTCATAAATCACCCTTAATGACTGACTAAAATATGCTGCTATGAAGTGATTGTTGATTAATTCAGTCTTACACACTTACTTGTGTATCCAAATTCCAATACTTTAGAGAAAATTGACCTATTCATGTGTTGATTTTGCGGAGATGCTGGAACACTCATGCAATTTTGTCCATATTATTTTAGAAGATTAAGGTACGAGTATATTTTACTTAAAAATGCATTGAGAGAAATGGGTATGCCACATGGTTCTTTATTACTCACAAAACCGTCAAAAACTCAAGAGTCATTCATTTTCAAAAAGCTGGTACTTCTTTCCCATCAACACTGAACCACTTCATTATTACATTTCCTTGTGAAATATAGTACTTCTACATTTCATCTTATCTTTTTTTTTTCCTTAAATACACTTCTTTTATCTTCTTTCTTATTTATTTAGTCTCCAATTATTTCATAGCCACGAACAAGTTACTGCTTCATCTTCACTATTGCATCCTCATCATCCACCCATGCCTCAGACTCTATCACAAATCCCTGATCCTACATTGTTCTTCATCCTGATATCACCTTACTACCTATATTCCCTCCTACAATCTCCATAAAATTATCAGATTTTGCATACTTCAGAAATTTCCCAATTTTCTTCAAATCCTTCATCCTCTTTGAAACCAACACTACTATCTCTGACCCCACTCTAAATTATCGATACTGATGATAAACCCATTGCCAATTTGATCCTAGGAAGGTCCAGATCTAAAAAAGAAAAAAAGCCCTTCAAACCCTCAATTATTGTTTACGACCAAGAATTGAGTGCACTTATGCCTGTTCGACCCACTTATCAAACTCCTCACACTCATCAAAGGAAGAATCAGGAAAAATCTTCCCTTCCAAAATCTTTTCACGCAAGAAAGAGGAAAAAAGTTGCTACATCTGCTCATCCTTCTTCCTCTTCTTCTGATATCCTTCTTTGCTTAGTATGTAAGGGAAAAATAATCAAAGTAAAGGCTCCAAAACCATTTTCTTCTCAAAAATCCTTTTCTCAGTGTAAAACCATACCTTTTTCCAATCCGTCATATTCTTCTAAGTCCCTTTGAAAGCAAGTCACTTCCCAGTCAAAGGAAAAGGTTAAGGCATCTATTCCATCAAACTCCTCTAACTCTAAGTCTCTTTCTGATACTCTCCCTATACACTCTAATGAGAACGATCCAGATTTTGATTTTGATTTTGATTTTGATGAAGATACTCCTACTGATCATGCCTCTCAGTCCTCTCATATTATACATTTCCAAAAATACAAGTTAGCTAGAGGACGTGTTGTCACTAGATTTAAGGGTCCTGAGAAGAATGTCTTGGTATCCAAATTGGAGAATCCACATTGTCACACTTGTTTCTTCAAGGTGATTACCAACGCAAATTTGGAAAAGATGAAGTCTATGAGTTTTATAATAATGGTGTTGCTATTGGTGAAATATTTTTGACTATTATTCATGGCTTTACTATCAATATTTATGTTGCCGACCTTGCTCGAATTTTGCACATCCCTACAGGGGTATGGGGTAACTATGTCAAGGTTACTTGGCCTCCTCTTGATAATCTCTCTTCTTGTCTTGATATATCCCATAAGTTTTCTGGAAACCATCATCTTGTAACTCATCTAGGGTCCTTAATCATGAAATGACCCCACTCTATCATCTTTACTTCGATGTTGTTCATAAAATGATTCTTCCTCAATTAGAATGAAGGACTGTAGCCAATTTTATTTATCTTACTCTGATGGGATTACTTGATACTGAAGTATGGATTGACTTACCTCGCCTCATAATTTAGCACATGCAAAGTGCCCTACTTTAATATGTGAATGGACGTGCTTTGCCATATGAGTTTTGCCTATCTTCTGTTTTGGAGGATTTTAATGTGCCAGTCTAAGTATGGTCTCTGCAAACCACTAAGGACATTATAAGGTCTGTGAACCATATGGCATTACCTGTTTCAATGAGGAGCACTGATAATCCTTTCTGAGGTTCAGAAACGCACTTGCAACAAAAACTACTGAGTTAGAGGTTGCTTAGGCAGCACTGGAGGCTACTCGAGATGCTCATGATGATGAGAAGATGGATCTCCAAGCTCATATTTCCTCAATTTCTTCTTCATTGGAGCGTGAAATATCTAAAAATGTTAATATTGATCAAAAATTGACCTCTCTTATCCCCTCCTCCACCTCTACCTAATTCCCTTCATAATCCTTAGGACTATTCTGTTTCTTTTGTTCCGTCCATTAGATAGCCTGCTCTTTCCTTGTTGTTTTTGGGTAATTTCTACTTGTTCCCTGCTTATGAATGAAATAGACTTATTTTCTTATGTAACACCCCACATTTTTGGGCTAGAACATCAAACCGTCATTCCTATGTGTAGATGTTCCAAAACGCCATAAATCCAATTCAAATTGTGTGTGTTAATCATTAATGTAGTGTCAGAATCTAGTTGAGCATGAGTCGAGATCATAGAGGTCCCTTAACTCAAGGACTAGTTCAAAGCTTTCCTATAGTTCAAGTTTTAGTGAGCGTCAAAAGTTAGGTCAACATCAATTGACCATAACTCCTAGTATATAAATAACTGGGTTTATACTATATATCAAATGAAATCTTTTCGAATTATCTTTTCAACGATACTAATTTCACCCAAATCTGATATCGGGACAAAAGGTTATGCTCGTTATACTCTAGCATATCAGCCTTGAAACTGTCTAACGACATATTTGACGGCTTATCACATTTCTGATGACATTTTTGATGCCTTATCTAAAAATATCATCAGTATTAGGAAGAAAATCCTAAATTTCAGTTCCTCGGTGACACCCTGGGTTGACGAGCTATAACAGATCTGACAGCTTATCAGCATTGGTCGTCAGCTGAAAATTTCAGCAACTAAGAAGTGATTTCGTAGGGGTATTTTGGTCTTTCCCTCACTCCAAAATCCTTCTCCAGGAATATAAATTGAACCCCAAGCATTATAATCCATATACTATCAGTTTTATAGCATCTCAATCCTCGCTATTCTCAAGAACAAGATGGAACCTAGGGTTTCCTCCCAGACCAAGAAATCAAGAAAACCAATCCTTAAGTTCAAGATCTCCAAGAAACAAATAAAGATTCAAGTTTTCTTCCCTTCCATAGATCAAGAATTCATCTTCCAAAGTGTAGATATTAAACAAAAAGATCAAGATCCGGGTTTCGTCTATCTAGATCCGTGTTCCTTCTTTCAGAGCTTATAATTTAAGGTACGTGGGGTTCATGCTAAAACTACATGGGCTTTTTGAAATATTCATGTATTATTTAAATATCTATCAAGCAGGAATTTAGAAAAGGGTTTTGAAATCCATGGCTTTATTATGCATTATGAATGTTAATGATGTTGTTTTGGTCTTTAGGCCTTTCCCCAAATTGATTTTAAATTCTATATATATGTATGAATGTGTTGAAGAATGAATATTCAATTGAGAGCATGGATTATAATGAAATCACTCTCTTGTTAAGATTTTCCGTTACTTATGATATGCTATGAATTGTGTTGAAAGCATTTTGAAAAGCATGGTTTAAAATGTCTTGAATTGTGTTATGATTGGATAAATATTTGGATTTCAAAAGAGAGGGTATTTGTGTTGATAAATGTTTAAAATATTCATATAATGAAAGAGTGCATGATTTTTCCAAAAGCACATGACCACCATATGTTTAAAGGATAGTTGCACAGTTTTGACTTATGTTTCGAAATATGAAATATCTTATACTATTTGAAATGTTGGGTGGTCTGAATTTAGTTTAATTAAAGAATATGCATAAAGTATTTATGGCTTAGAATTTTGACCTATATGTCTTGGTACGACGATACCAAAATAGACAATGCCATAATTGACTCAGACAAGCTTAGAAACCAGATTTTCATGACCTAAGATTTCATAATAATTTGTTAGAAATGGATAAAATAGGGCATAAAGAGAAGTTAGGTGGTCCCTGAAGAAGGCACGAGTTTGATACAACTCATTATCCTAAACTGTGATTTACCGATTCAGGTATACTATTATACGCTGGCCTAGTGCCCTGTGGCATATTAAACATAGACACTCCAACCGTTGCTGCACACATGGGTTGGGTTCTTCTCTGCCGAGTCAATGGCGGATTCCATACAGCAAGTGGGATTTTTGAGTTATAGGGGTGTGCCACCTAACTCAGAAGTAATACAAAGATCAGAAACTACTTTTGACAGAATGGTTTTTATGTTTTTCACAGAATGACCATGTGTTTTGAAAAATATATCTTTCATGATGTTTATGATTGGTTCTCAACTATTTTATTTATATAAACGCTTTATTTTGGATTGCTCTATGTACTAGTACATTTTTATTGACCCCGCTTCCTCCTAGGGTCTAAAGCACAGTTTAGAGGTCCTGCTAGGGCATAGAGTTTTTAGACAACAGTGATGTGTGTAGTTGGTGAGCTTTCTTTATTCTAGAAGGCATATGTCTTTTGGATAATGTTATTTATCTTGGCTTAGGTCCACTGGGGGCCTTGTCCCAGTTTTAGACAATGGTCATTTTCAAATGTTGTAGAGATTTTGCAGACTGGTTCAGATGTTATGTAGTTGATATCGTATTTTATTTTTTCATAGTTTAATTGAACTCAGAGTATGACCATGTTTCCATAATGATTTACAATTCCACATCTTCTATTATAATTTATGAAGATTGTGCATCATTACTAGAGAGAGAAGGGCATCCGAGCCTTCATGGTTTGGAATGCTCCTCACGTCTAGGGCCCCGGTTCGGGTCTTGACAAACTTAGTATCTGATCATTGTTCATGGTCCCAGGGTGTCTGCGAAATTACGTCAGGTAGAGTCTTATTTATGGTATGTAGCGTGCCATACTTATAAGCAGGAGGCTGTAAGGCATTTAGTAATATATCCCTTTCTTCATATTCTAGTTTGTGCAATAGAGTCAGAATGTTCCCCTTTCATACACTAATTCGTGCTATGGTGTCGCCCATAAAAAAGTAAAGTCATCCTCTTTCCTTACTATAATGTTCGTAGAGGGGTGATTTAAGTGTAGAAGTTTAGAGTTTAAATGGTATGGTCCTTTCTGATTGAGCCATATAACATTTTGAAATTGTGCAAGGACTTGCAAAGAGTTCATTAGTGCTTTGGGGTGTATTAATTCTAGTGTGATACAATCGTGCTTTTCAGTCTGCGGTATTAAGTGTATTTAGTCTTTTTCCAAAATTTATATTGCAAATGTCCTGATTAATAGGGAACGATGTGTAGCAGAATATTGGAACTATATTTCCACCTGAGTAGTAGTATAAGTTAAGTGTCAGTGTCATGACCTATTGGTAGTGATGTTGGACCAATAAGTTGGCGATGTGAAGTCACAGAGTTAGAAGTTAGAGTAAGGGTGATTTTGTGTAAATAAATATTTTAGTTAAATAACCTATGTTTGAGGATGATTTACCAATTTATAGTGATAGACTAATGTGGTAGCTAGTAGCATGTGTGGATTGTATGGTAGTCTATGAGGGAACTGTTTGACACAGATTTTTATCTACAAAGAGTAAGATGTGTATTCTTAGATCATTGAATATTGTATGTCAATTTTCTATCTCTTGTAATATGTAATCTTGTTATGATGGTGTTTTTGAAAAATCAAAGTCTAGCGAAGCTGTGTGGAGCTCTTTTGATTCACTAACATAGTTTCTTTGTTATTCATTTCATTTTCTTGTTCAAAACACAAAGTAAAATCAAAATCTAGTGAAGCCGTGTGAGGCCTATTTCGATTCGCTACCAACTTGTTGCTCAATTTTTTATTCTGGTGTCTATTGAATATTTTTATAGTCGAATCTTTTTGCAGGAGATTGAGATGGTAATGAAGTGATACGTCCTTGTGTGTTAGTTTAGTAGAAGCTAGATAAGGAGTTGTTAGTTAAGGTGAATTGTTGTCTACTTGAAGTATGAAAATGGCTAAATGAGCCAGTAAGTAATAATTATAGACTCATGATTGTTTGTGGAATTTGAAAGTAGTCTAAATGTACGCTTGGACAAGTAAGTTTGATGTGAGAAAGTCGTATAAATAGATAAGATTGTATGGGGTTATAATATGATATTAAGGTTGACCATAGCTATTACGTGAATTTATCCCTCTTGACCTACTTTTCATTGGTAGTTGTAAACTAGTACTACTTGTGAGAAGGTATGTAGTAGATTTTTGAGGTATTTTGATGGAATATCCAAATTTGATGGACTAGTATATTTTGTTACATTCTTCATTAGAGGTAAATGATTGATGTTAGACTATAGGCTTGAATTTAATGTAGAATGTGGTTGTAAGAATAGTGGCTTAAAACTAATGATGTATGTTTTGAAAGATTATGTGTAAGGTTGGATTGTAAATAATGTTTAGAACTATACATTAAGTTTGAAAAGTTGATGTCCATGACGGTGGATATGATGATTTCTTGGTTAATGATACTAGTTATATGGAGGTAATCTAATAGGCTTGAACGGTTTATGCAAAAGCTTAAGTTTATTTGATTCGTAATGAAGTATGATGTTGTATGTATGATGCAGAATTATGCCCAAGGTGATATGGAGTTGTGGCATTTTCGAAGACTATTACATGTTGCTTGTGGCTAGTAGTACCATTGAGTTGTTAGGTGGGGAAATACTAGTAGATGGTATATGGTGTTCTAAATAGCTAAGTTGAGGAGTTTTGATTGATAGTGTTGAGCCTTATGATATGATCTTGATTCGCATGATAGAGTGATATAAGTTTGGAGTCATGCTATTGGTAGGCTATGATGGAAGTAGTATGGTTCATGAAAGGCTTGGGGATATCTATGTTAAGTGTTAGAATTTAAGTTTGAGTTTTTGGAGATTGAGCTAATAGAAATAAGAGTTGCAGTACCAGAGGGTGTACACTCCGACTATAGGGATACTTTTGAAGACCCGAAGTTAGTAAGTGTACAACTATTATATGATGACTATTGATGGATATAGAAAGAAAAAGTATATCTAAGAAGGTAGTATTAACTGTGGGTTTTTTTCACTTTCAGGTGTAGTCATTCAATTTAAGTTCTATGATATACACGTATGGTCGTTTTCCAGACCCCAGAGTGCAATGAGTGTAGTTCGGTTTAAATTCTAGAAAGAGATCTATCAAACTTAAGATGATGGCTTAAAGCTTAGGGGGAGATGATTGATCAAATAACCATGTCAGGCTCTCAGATTCTGATAGTAATGCCAGTATGATATAGAACATTAGAAATTGAGGGTGGGACTCAACCCATTCTTATCATAGTATTTTTCAGCTATCCCAATGCCTACTCATGCTTTGTGTTTTGGTTCCATGATCATAATTCATGTTCATGCATATGATACAGAGTCATATACTTTTCCAGTTCTAAAATGTGGAGTTCCAGTTCATTCAGTAGTCGGATTCACTTTCCTTATGCTATAAAATCTAAATTGAGGTCATGAAGCTCATGACTCATGTACTCACACTTTATAGTGTGATTAGTTCCTATAACTCTTGCTATACTTCTAATGATTGGCAAAAAAAATCATCTTATAGCTATGTATGCCCTCAATTCAGCTTATAGTGGTGATGAGTAAAGGTTTTTTCTTGATGGAAAATCATTGTATGCTTATTTTATATAAGTCCATAAGAGTGAAGTGAGATTCGAGGCCAAGTCTTTGATACATGTTATGGTTAGTTTAAAGTTGTGTGTGTAAGTTCCTGGGGTAGCGCAAGGGAGTTGTATTGACAATGGCTTAGAGACTATGTGATGTATGTATTTAATGGTGTTTGCCTTGAAGTTCATAGATGGTTATAAAATAGGACTGAATGTCATATTGGGATTTAAGTGGAGAAACACAATATACGCTATTGAATGCATAGTAAGAGTTTAGAGTTAGTCATTCAAGTAGTAGGGCACATTATTCTTAGGATGTGATAAAAAAAGGTATCAAAGGTTGAATCATATGGTTTAGAATAGTATCATGGGTAGCATGTTGTATTTTGTGATTTAGAGTTAGGATTGATCACGATGGAAGATTTAAGCTACTTTAGACATTAGTAGAAAGATTTATCAATGCCCATATAAAAATTATAAGTTGAGTCAAATAAGTGTGGCATTTGAGGTAAATAGTATAGTTAAGGGATATTCAAAAAGTGTGTGAAGCTTGAAAGTAAGAAGTTGCATTGCCTAAGGCCTGGTAATTTTATCCTAGTTTATGAGTCATATATCTCTATTCCATGCCATAGAGTGATGTCATTGTTGTTATTTCATAGTTAGATGTCTTGTGTAGCTCAAGCCCAAGATTCCTTGCTCGTTAATGATACTACTACTTATTTAGAAAGAGTGTTGAAGAGATACTACAGTTAAGTATAAGTTTCGAGTATAATTCAGCATGTATAAAAGACAATTCAGTTTAACAGTCGGGCAGACAAGTATTGTGGTTTCTTATCTTTTCACTCGGTCCTAGTAACCGTAGTCTTATGCGTAGAACCATAACAAGATATAATCTATTCCATTCATGTAAATTTCCAATTCAGTTCAATACAAGCATCATGGTTCAGAATCAGCTATCTATTCATGACTTGGTGCATAAGAGTTCGGCGTATAATCTCAAAATTTTCCAAATATTTTAGCTCAGGCAGTATAAATACCCTACTACGATCTAAGTCTTGTTGTCTCATGATTTGTACTTCCATAATTCATCGCTTAAAAATTTCAATTATGTATGATCGGATCATGAACATTTCAAGTGAATCCTAAAATTATCAGCATGAATTAGCTCCTTGAAGAAAGTAAAGTCAAGTCAGCTCAAAATTCAGTTTCATGATAAAAGTTTAAATGTTTCATCTCCGCTATATCCTTTCTTAGAAGACATATCATGTCCATGTTATTCCACACCTTAAAGACTTCAACATTCCTACCCATCATTTGCGGACGAATGATCTCAAGGGGGAGATAATGTAACACACCGCATTTTCGAGCTAGAAGATAAACCGTCATTCCTACGTGTAGATGTTCTAAGTGGCCATAAATCCAATTCAAATTTTGTGTGTTAATCATTAATGTAGTGTGAGAATTTAGTTGATCATGAGTCGAGATCATAGAGGTCCCTTAACTCAAGGACTAGTTCAAAGCTTTTCTATTGTTCAAGTTTTAGTAAGCGTCAAAAATTGGGTGAATTTCAATCAACCATAACTCGTTGTATATGATGAACTCGGTGGCCTACTATATATCAAATGAAATCTATTCTAATTATCTTTCCAACGATACTAATTTCACCGAAATCCGATATCTGAGAAAAAAGTTATGCTCATGTTACTCTAGCATATTAGCCTGGAAACTGTCTGACGACATATTTGACGGCTTATCACATATCTAATGACATATCTGACGCCTTATCAGAAAATGTCGTCAACCTTAGCCAAAAAATCATAAATTTTAGTTCCTCAGTGATGACTTAGGCTGACAGGCTATCACAGATCTGACAGCTTATCAGCCTTGGCGAAAATTTCAGTAACTGAGAAGTGATTTCGTAGGGGTATTTTAGTCTTTCCCTCACTCCAAAATCCTTCTCCGTGAATATAAATTGAACCCTAATCATTATAATCCATATATTATCAGTTTTACAGCATCTCAATCCTCGCTATTCTCAAGAACAAGATGGAACGTAGGGTTTCTCCAAGATCAAGAAATCAAGAAAATCAATCCTTAAGTTCAAGATCTCCAAAAAACAAATCAAGATTCAAGTTTCCTTCCCTTCCATAGATCAAGAATTCATCTTTTGAAGTGAAGATATTAAAGAAATGGATCACAATCCAGGTTTACTCTATCTAGATCCGGGTTCCATCTTTAAGATCTTATAATCTAAGGTACGTGGGGTTTACCCTAAAACTACATGGGCTTGTAGAAATACTCAAGTATGATTTAAAGATCTATCAATCATGAATTTATAAAAAGGTTTTAAAATCCATAGTTTTATTATGCATTATGAATGTTAATGATATTGTTTTGGTCTTTAGGCCTTTCCCCAAATTGATTTGAAATTCTATATATATGTATGAATGTGTTTAAGAATGAATATTCAATTGAGAGCATGAATTATAATGAAATCCCTCTCTTGTTACGATTTTCCTTTTCTTATGATATGCTATGAATCATTTTGAATGCATTTTGAAAAACATGGTTTAAAATGTCTTGAATTGTGTTATGATTGGATTAAGATTTGGATTTCAAAAGAGAGGGTAGTTGTGTTGGTATATGTTGAAAATATTCATATAATGAAAGAGTTCATGATTTTTCAAAAAGCACATGACAACCATATGTTTAAAGAATTCTTGCACGGTTTTGACTTATGCTTTGGAACATGAAATATCTTATACTAATTGAAATATTGGGTGGTCTGAATTTAGTTTAATGGAAGAATTATGCTTAAAGAATTTATGGCTTAGAACTTTCACTTATAAGTCTTGGTATGACAATACCAAAATAGACAATGCCATAATAGACTTAGACAAGCTTACAAACCAGATTTTTATGACTTAAGATATTAGAATGATGCACTAAAAATGGATAAAATTGGGCACAAAGAGATGTTAGGTTGTCCCCCGAATAAGTCACCAGTTTCAGAAAAGTCATTTCCCAAAACCATGATTTGCCGATCTGGGTATATTATTATACATTGGCCTAGTGCCCTGTGGCGTATTAGACTTGGACACTCCAACCCTTGCAGCAAACTTGGGTTGGGGGCTTCCCCGCTGTGTCAATAGTGGATTCCATATAGCCTGTGGGATCTTAGACATGAAGGGATGTGCCACCTAACTCAGAAGTAATACAAAGATCAGAAACCTCTTTAGACAAAAAGGTTTTTATGTTTTTCGAAGAATGCCCATGTGTTTTGAAAATTATATCTTTCATAATGTTTATTACTAGATCTCAACTATTTTATTCATATAAAAGTTTTATTTAGAATTGCTCTGCGTATCAGTACATTTGTATTGAATCCCTCTTCCTTCCAGGGTCTAAATCTCAGTTCAGAGGTCCTGCTAGGTCGTAGAGTTTTTAGACAGCAGTGATGTGTGCAGTCGGTGAGCCTTGTTTATTTCAAAAGGCCTATGTCTTTCAGATTATGTTATTTATCTTGGCTTAGGTCAACTGGGGGCCTTGTCCCAGTTTCAGACAGTTGTCATTTTCAGATGTAGTAGAGATTTCGCAGACTGGTCAGATGTTGTGTAGTTGATATTAGATTTCATTTTGTCATAGTTTAATTGAACTAAGAGTATGACTATGTTTCCCTAACTATTTACAATTCCACATCTTCTATTATAATTTATGAAGATTGTGCATGATTACCAGAGAGAGAAGGGCATCTAGGCCTTCATGGTTTGGAATGCTTGTCACGGCTAGGGCCCCGGTTCGGGTCATGATGGCTTACTTGTGTTCTTTTGTTTTTCTATATTTCATAAATGTCCTTTTACTCAAGGTTTTTATTGTCTTAGTGATAGCCCAGTGGCCATGGATTGTTAAACATTTTTCACTTTTTGGGCCCATCTTTTTTATGATATCAAAAGGGGGAAGAATAGATTATGCAATGCTTATAACTCAATAGATTAACCTGTTTCATTCTATGTTCTTTTGTATAAATCCCTTTATTGAGTATGTTAGGATTTTGTGAGGGATATTGTGCTGATTAGTTTGTCATCATCAAAAGGGAGAATTTGTTAGGGAATTTGAAGTTGTGATGATAGACATATGGATGATACATGTTATGTAAGTTGGTCTACCCAAGTGAAGAAAAAGAAGTTACTAGTTCTTACATGTATTGCTTATTGAAGTTGATGCAAGGTTGACAAGACGTTAAGATAAAAGTTGCTAAGCAAGGAAACTCAGATATGTTACCAATGCTTATCACCTACAACAAAAGATTGAGGAGAATATAAGCACAAACTCTAGGATATTGTATTGACAGAGTCCTACCAAGCTAGGGGATAAGTAAAATAGTTCTATTCAACCAAGGAGATAGACGATTGCAACAAGGAGTGAAACTACCTAGGAGTCCTATTGAAGATAGAAGAGTACATCATCTAAAGGACTCTATTAGGGACTTGGCATAAATACAAAATATGACATTCAAAGTTTCACTCATGCACTGACAAGAAAATCATCAAATCAGTTTTCTTACTTGAAGAAGAACCTGGTCCTTTACTTAGCAAGTCGTATAGTTTATGTAATAGGTTGGTTCTTTGTGTTGTAATTGGTTTTTGTTCTAGTCTCAGTGAAGTATAAACTGAGTTAGGAGTTGTGTCTTCAAGTTAGGGAACTCGAAGACTTGGGAACATTTATCTTGGGAAGATTTGTGTTTTTGTAGAAATAGGGGTTAGAAGTTTTAATTCACAAGAAGTCTTGTAATTTCTTTATTGTTAAGGCTCAAGAGTAATAGTGAAGTTGCGGTTAAATCCTGTCGTACAGGTCGTGATTTGTTTACATCCTTCTTTAGTCAGGGGTTTTCAACGTAAAAATACTGTATTCATTTTTTACTTCTATGAACCACGTTAACTTACTTGTTTCACAGATAGGCAATTAGTAGAGTATAATACTAAAATCAATAGGGCACACACTAACAAAATATGGAAGACTACCTCTATTTATAGATGAGAAATCTTTCATGCAATGAATAGGAAGACAAATGTGATGGAGGTTACAAGAGTTACAAGGACTAAACGGCCATAAGACTTAGAGGAGTTATAAGAAAACCATAAGACACTCCATTCCACTAACGTTGGTGTAGTATATGAGAAAAAAAAATGCAGCCCTCATAAATCTTAAGAAACATATGCTGCATAATCAGAGCAAATATGCAACATTAAGAGACAATTTTATAGAAGGCGTATAATGCTATTTAACTCCAAATGAAACTGCACCAACACACGCACTTCCTTATGCCTTTTAAATGACCATAATATGGAGTATATTAAGATAAATTAAGGTGATCAATAATGTTGTAAAAGGTTTTTGTAACATAAAGTAACTAATTCTAAAAATAATTCATTTGTAACAATGACACTTCAATGATTATGAGCTAAATTAATATAAAAATAATATTAAAATTCTTAAATACCCAATCGATCCACTACTTATTTAAATATCAATATAAGAGAGTCCACTAGTTAAAGGAATACCACGATGCATAATGAAGGTGTGCCCTGCATTGAACCTATAGTAAAATAGTAATTTTTACTCCAAGACATAGTTATCTCAGACTTGAACTATGACTGCTGAAGGAAAATAAAAATGTTACTGCTTACATATAATATCCAAGCTGTTGACATAAGCTTTATAGCCAACACGTTACGGTCTTATGCTATCACAATTTTAATAAGTATCTTTTGAGAACGAGTCTTATTCTCATAGAAAGCGGCCTACCTCCACACTCACATAGGATAAATCTGTCGATAGTCATTCTGTAATTTTATCACCCTACTCATATGAGCTATAGATTTTTATTAATAGTTTTGTTAAACCAAACCTCACCATCATTACAGTTTAAAGCACTCACACCATAGGGAGGGGTAAAAAGCAGTGCATTTTTCACATCAAGTCATCATGTTATTCATTTTTTCCATTGAAACTAGTTATAGGATCACTAGTCCATATGTTGGGTTTCCATACCTATGACTAAAGATTCAATAGGCTACAATCCCATTGTCACAACCCAAGCAGAGACCCTAGCAGCGATAAGCATCCCGAACCATGAAGATCCGAGCACCCTTTACTCTCTAGAAATCATGCACATATTCATAAACTATAAAGGAAAATGTGGAAATACATATCAATATAGAATCATGGTCATTATTATAATTCTAAAGAACATTTAGAAGTAAAATCTATAAACCTCTAATATCATCTACCATCAGTCTGCGAAATCTCTAATACATTAAAACAAACATCTTCTCTGAACCGGGAAAAGGCCCCCAGTCAGACCATAAACACAAAATGAAATAATAAAGTATAAAGAATAGGACTTCCAGATAGGAGAAGGCTCACCAACTACAACTTCCAACACACACAAGTCTTCTTCTGAACGGGACCCCGGGACTGTGTCTCAAATCCGAAATAGGGGAGTTAATACATAGGTGTGATAACTTCGTAAAACATTACATAGAAGACAAGTAAACACATGGGCATAATTTATAATTTTTCAAGTTTTTCTTGTAAACATGACTCAAAACTTTGCTACTGTTCTGAGCTAATCGATACACCCTACAAATCTATACTTTCATGGGCTATTTGGAATCCACCTTGGAATTGGAGGCCAAGCCTCCAATTCAAGTATGCCACAACAATTAGAGTTCTTAATACTTTGGTACACCCCCTTACAAGTATACTGTGGCATCACCCTTACATGACGTCCACATTACTCCCTTTTTAGGATAATACTCGTATCGGAAACTACAGTTTCCATCGATGAGCCCTTACACTCGAATGCCTTCTTTAGGTAACAGACTAGCTCTCTTAAGCCCACTTTTTAGTTCTTCAAAAAACATGCTTCATACTTTCAAATCATTCAACATTTATTCTATCAACGACCTATCATCATTACGTATCGTCATACCCTAACTTGCAAGTCATTCATATCATATGAATTTCAAATCCCACCTCATTTAAAACATGCAATCCTTCACTTAAATTCTACGAGTAAAGTTATGGAAATAAGACTCCCTCTGATCAGGTCATAAACCATGTAAATTACAACAACAATAAGAATTTTTTTAAAAAAATACTAGTTCATGCATTTGAAATAATCCACATTACAATTAGACCATATTGTCATTCCAAAAGTGGGAAGTTGTTGTTCATTCTCTCAATTAAATATTTCCAAATTGCATTCAAAAATACATGTATTCATAGTTTTAATTCAATTATATATAAAAAAGTTCAAATACAACGTATATTTTATTCAAAACGAAACCATGATGCATATCATTCAAGCGTTATCAAGAACCCCTTTCAAAATCATGATTTTATATCTTCAGATTTAGTAAAAATGATAAAAATCATGTCAAGGTGTTTAAGGATAGTCCCACATAACTTAAGTAATTTAGTTTGAAGAATGGAACTCTAGTCTTTACTCTTTTCTTGGGATCTTGAACTTAGATGAAACCCTAGTTTGATCATGTTTTTTGAGTGTGGAGATGATTGAGATATGTATAACACTGATAATGGATTAGTAAATAACATTTAAAGTGTAATTTAATTCGTGGGAAAGGTTTCTGGAGTGAGAAAAAGACCAAAATACCCTTAAGGAATCAAAATAATTGCAGAACTTCATATATTGACAACCAAGGTTGATGGGCCTTCACTCAGGTGATAGGCCATCACCTGGGTTGTCAATTTTGGGATGGATTTTTCAACTTTATGCCATAGGTTGATGACTAGGGATGGTAGGCCATCACCTAGTTCATAGCTTGTCAGCCTCGTCATCACATTTTTGCAGAAAGACACTTAGAAACAAAATGAGCATCACTTTCTACTCCGATATCGGATTAAGGTGAAACTAGTTGCATTGGAAATAACACTCAAATACCTTTCATTTGATATAAATTAGGCCTCCTAATTTGTTATATATACAAAGTTATGCTCAATGGAAGTTGACCAAATTTTAGATGCTAACTAAAACTCAATCGGTAGGACAGCTTTCTACTCGTCTTTAAATTAAGGGATCTATATGATCTCAATTCATTCTCAACTAGATTCCCACACTACATAATTGATGAGCACACTAGATTTGCATAGGATTTATTGGGTTTTGGATCTATTACGCATTGGAAAGATGGTTTACATTCTAGCTCAATAATGTCGGATTTTACATCCATCCCCCTTGATGTGCTCCAGACCTTTCCTCTTTCTAAGGCCTTAGTCAATGAATCTACAAGATTATCACAAGATTACGCACAATCAATATTAATGGTACCATTTGTCAAATACGATCTCCTATTTGTTTTGTCTTCATAGGTTAGGATTACCGTTGTAATAACGATTTTGAACTCTACCAATTGTAGCGGTGCCATCACAATGAATTAAAATAAGAGAAATTGATTTTTTTCAAAATAAGGTATTTGAAATAACAAATCTCTTAACCAATTCTCTTCCTCTCTATCTGAAGCTAAAGCAATTAGTTCAGCCTCCTTGGTAGAGTTAACAATAATAGTTTATATTTTTGATTTCCAACAAATAGCACAACCACCCAAAGTAAAAATATAATCAGTAGTGGATAAGGAATCACCTGATAAATTTTTCCAATTCGCTCACAAAAGCATTCAAGTACTTCAAGATATTTTTTATATAAGAAACCATAATTTTTTGTTCCAATTAAATATCTTATTACTCTAGTTATAGCATGCCAATGTTAATTACCTTGCATGCTAGTAAACTTGCTACGTACTCCTACTGCAGATGCAATATCAGGCCTAGTGCAATCAGTCACATATCTCAAACTTCAAATTATGCCAGCATATTCCTTTTGATTTACAATATCATTTTCACTTTCAAGCCAAGTAATGGAGTTACAACATGCTTGCAATTAAGGAAATTATATTTTTTCAATATTTTCTCAACATAATTTTATTGGTCAAGGAGAATTCCATTACATGTTTTCGTAATTTTTATTCCAAGAATATAATTTTCCTCAACAAGATTTTTCATATCGAAATGGCTTCTAAGAATATATTAAGTTTCACCAATAACATCCATGTTAGAGCCAAAGATCAATAAATCATTAACATAACAACATGAGAATTATTCCAGGACATATGATATATGCACTTATCACGCTCATTTTTTTTTAAGTTATTATCAATCATGCAAGAATAAAACTTTTGATGCCATTGCTTTGGTGTTTGTTTTAATCCTTAGGGATTTATTAAGTTTACATACTTTGTTTTCTTGGTCAGACACTACGAAACACTCGGGTTGTTCTATGTAAATATCCTCATTTAGGTCTCCATTTAAAAAGTAGTTTAAACATCCACTTGATGAATTTGTAAATAAAAAATTGTCGCAATAGCAACTAAAAGTCTAATGGATGTAATTCTAGTTATCGGAGAAAAAGTATCAAAAAATTCTAGGCCTTCTAGATGCTTAAAACCCTTAGCCACTAGCCTAGCTTTGTATTTATCAACAGATCCATGAAATTTTTGTTTTTTACGAAAGACTCTTTGCCATCTAATTGTTTTACAATCCGGTGGTAAATCAACTAACTTCCAAGTTTTATTGGAATTTAGTCATTCCATTTCATCATTTACAACCTCTTTCAAAAAATTAGCATCATGTGAAGACAAAACTTCTTTTAAAGTGATATGGTCATCTTCAATGTTAAAAACATAATAATCGGGACAAAAATCCTATTCCACTCTAGCTTGTTTACTTCATCTTAACTCAAAACAATTTTTTTCTTTATTTTTTAAAGTAGAAGTAGAAGAACTAGGTAGTGATAATATTTTCTTTAGTCCTTAGACCCATTATTCTTAGAATCAAAAGGGAATTTATTTTCATGAAAAATAGCATTACCTAATTCTATTATCATATTATCTTAATCATTAAAAAATCTATAGGTTGTACAATTTGAAGCATAAACAAGATAAGCACATGTAGTAACTTTTTTTACCAAACATAATGACTTTCCGATACATTAACATTACATAGGTTAAGCAACTCAAAACTATTATATATCTTAAATTTGGCTTGTGATCTTTCCACAAATAAAAAGGTGGTGGTTTGGTATTTTCATGAGGTACGCGATTCAACATATAACAAGAAGTCAAAAGAGTTTCACCCCAAAAACATAGAGGTGCACAAGACTTAATTAACATGGCATTAGTCAACTCAACCAAAGTTTTATTCTTCATTTCCACTACACTGTTAAATGCAGGAGAAGAAGGAGGAGGAGTTTCATGAATAATACCCAATGATCTAACAAAAAAATTTAATTCATGTGACTCATATTCACGGACTCTATCATTTCTTATTCTTTTTACTTTTCTATTAAACTGATTTTCCACTTCATGGAGAAAAGTTTTAATATTCTCAAATGCATCACTTTTCTTTTTCATTAAGTAAGCATATGTAAACTTAGAAAAATCATCAATGAAAGTGATAAAATATGTATTTCCTCCCCGAGTTAAAATTCCACCAAATTCACAAATTAGTATGAACTAATTCTAATAAATCAGCTTTTCTTTCAACTTGAAAATGAGGTTTTTTACTTATTTTGGCTTTACTACAATGCTCACATTTTTCAAAACACTTTAACTACTCATGATTCCCACATAACGATAATTTATATGACACAAACTACCATGCCAAAAATTAGTAGAAGAAAGCATGATAACAGAGGTAGATATTTTATTCATTTTAATATTAAACTTGAACATATCATCACATGCATACCCTTTTCCAACAAAAACGTTAACAATTACATACTATTAGATTCAACAATCTGTTGGAAGCCTACTTTATTAAGAAGAAAACTAAACATCAAATTTTTTCTCATTGAAGGAGTATAAAGTACATCTTTTAAAATTAATACTCTCCCAAAAGTAAAACTCAACTCGACATCTCTCATTCCAAGTACTTGAGTTGTATGTGAATAAGAATGATGGTCTCGGGCTTCTGAAAAATAGTATATTTTTTAAAGCAATCTTTGTCAGAACAAATATGACGGTTTGTACCAGAGTCAACCCACCATCAATCAACATTTTTTACCATGTTTATGTCAGGTATCACGATCATAGATGGTTCTTTTATATCTCTTGCCTGAGATTTAGGCCCATGTTACCAAATCTGCGAAATCAATCAATATGCCACTCTTTCCACAGACAAAGCAGGAGTCTTTTTCTTGTACAAGTTCATTTTTTTCTTGGTTGCATTAACCATTATTTTCTTCGGCTTCAAAGTAGTATTTTTGTTAGTTTCAGGGGTAGCATTATTTAGTATTTTTGGCTTCAAAGTAGTCTTTTTCTTCTTCGGCTTCAAAGTAGTATTTTTGTTAGTTTCAGGGGTAACATTATTTAGAGAAGTTAAATTTACCTTTTGTGCGATGTTGTTCTCTTCTTTTTGCAAAAGTGCATCTTCACCACATGTTGAATTTACCCCTTTCTTCTACTTCTATGTGGATTTCCATTATCAAAATCTCATGAGAAGTTTTCTTTTGCTTGTAGCATATAGTTTTTTGAAATTTCTTCCACAAAGGTAAAACTATATCAATTATCCAATAAACAATAAGGTTATCTCCAATTTTGACTTTATTGAACTTGAGATTGCCAACAATCATTATGACTTCTTGAGCTTGGTCTACAACTGATTTGTAGTCCACCATTTGGAAACGGAAAAATCTACTAGCTGCATATTTTTTTGCACCTGTCTCCGCAGTGTCATACTTACTCTACAAGACTTTTCAAATTTTCTTTGACCTAGAGCAAGTTCTATGATAATAATCATAAAAATTATCAGATAGACAATTAAGTAAAAAATACCGACACATGGAGGAGTCACTATCATATTTTTCAACTTTCACCTGAAGAGAAATGAGTTCATCGTCGGTCATGGAAGAGTTATCTACATAATTTGGGCTCAGGTCATTTAACACATAAGAAGCGTTGAGAAGACTTATGTAGAAAAGCACTTTACCCTTCCACCTCTTCGAGTGAGTAGCATTGAACTGGAATGGCTTGTTAAGATCTCCCGTCTTGACATCAACGGGTTTTTCAGTTGTTGCAATTGAATCTCCTTAAAATTGTTGGTGAAATTACAATAATATTACAAGTAAAAATTACAAGTGAAGAAAATAAATATTATCTTCTTCATCTTTGGTTGTGGCG
Source organism: Capsicum annuum (assembly GCF_002878395.1). Taxonomy (NCBI): domain Eukaryota; kingdom Viridiplantae; phylum Streptophyta; class Magnoliopsida; order Solanales; family Solanaceae; genus Capsicum; species Capsicum annuum. The sequence goes on along the minus strand of NW_025852055.1, from coordinate 138,719 downwards.
CGGATATGTCACTCTCTTTAAGGAGATTCAAGCCCACTGTAACAAATATTTTCATCGGTCCAGTAGTAATCTTCTTGCCTTGTCTCCTCCAGGATACAACACGCTTTATTCCAAAGAACAACTCAACAACTTAGGACAAGAGTTGAGTTCAAAGCTCCCCAAAAAGAACACCTCCCTTCAACTGATAAAATCTTTTTGTTACTAACTTTTGTGAAATCTATTTTATCTTGTGTATATAAAAATATGCAAGACTACCCCTATTATTAGTGATAAATCTTCCATGCAATGAATAGAAAGATAAATGTGAAGGAGGTTACAAGAGTTACATGGACTAAATGGCCACATGAGTTATAGGAGTTATAAGAAAACCAAAAGCCACTCCGTGCCACAAATGTTGGTACAATATATGAGCAAAAAAATCCTGCAACCCTCATAAATCTTTAAGAAACAAATGCTGCATAATCAGCATTAATATGCAACATTAAGAGACAATTTTAAAGAAGTCATATAATGCTATTTAACTCAAAATGAAACTACACCAACACACCCACATCCTTATGCCGTTCAAGTGATCAATGATGCTGTAAAAAGTTTTTTTGTAACTTAAGTAACTAATGCTAAAAATAATGCATTTGTAACTTAAGAAAGTTAATGACACTTACATTATTATGAGCCAAATTAATATAATAATAATATTAAAATGCTCAAATACACTATCGGTTTGTACAAGGAGATTTTTATTCACTTGGTAGGTCACTATCAGGAGATTATACTACCGTTGCATTTAATATATCAAACGGGGCATATGTAGTGATGCCCTTTTTGGAGCAAATGTTCAATGTATGCCCCACCTCTTCATCGACCATGGTGTTTTACTAGTGAAAGGAATGTTTTTCTTTTATTTTACCTGTAATTATCTGACAGAGGACAAATTTAATTTGTTGTAAATGAAAGATTATGGTGTCAAAGAATCTTGGACTAAATCGACTACAATACAAGATACTAATCTTTTTAATCCACCAGACCGAAATATATATTTTTGGATGGTGAAGTAATACTATGCGGCAAACGCTGTGGATATATTGGTTCTGAACTCAAGATATCTGGAGGACCATTTGGATTATGGCCGCAATGTGTTTCCAAAAAGCAAGGAATTGTTTATATAGAGAGTAGGGGAATCTGGTATTTGCAGCTCACGTGAATTATATTGGTCTTCACAGCAACATGAGGTTGGACATTGAAGCAATCTACTTGGCTAGAAGGGATTATGTTCTACAAGAGTAGTCATCGAGATGGCAACATGTCCCCTAATTCTTCCTGGTACTCTTGTTTGTCAACAGATTGAAGTGTATTATATGAATCAAATAGTGTGTCAAGTATTAGGGTTGGGGTGTAGTTGGTTGCCGAGCGTATTTCTTTTCCGTTCTAGGAGTATTAGTATTATTTAATTTTTTTATAGTATTATTTTTGAAGTTCTTATTCATAGATCTTTAGTACTATCTGATTGTTCTTCCTTTTCAACACTCTTAGAGCTGAGGGTTTATCCGAAACAACGTCCCAACCATAACAAGGTATGGATAAGATCTGGTGGAATTATTCTATGTTCGTTATTATTGTTCTACTACTAATTAGTGCCTTCCTTTTACTTTGTATGCTTACTTTTACTTTTATTTCGCATTTGCTACCTCCCAACCCCCATAGTATCCATAACCTTTTGATTCACAGAGACATCAAGCAAACAATTTTATGATCGAAAAGTATACTCATGAATGTGAAAGGTAGTTCTTATAGAATATTTATAAGAACGAGTCTGTTATATGGCAGTGAATGTTGAGCTTCGACAGTCTAGCATATCCACAAGATGAGTGTGGCAATGATGCGGATTCGAAAAGTAATATGCAGTTGCACAAAATTATATAGGATCAAAAATACCAATCCTTCAAGGATACAAGGTCAACAGAAGAAGAAGGAGGAGAAAATACCACTCAAAAGTTAAATACAAAGAGAGATGAAGCAATGGGAGCACAGGTGTGTTTTGATTTTAGGGTGGTGTGGGATATGTTATCAGTGCCATACAATCTTGGAATGAGTTATCCCATGTAATTTATCCCAACCAAACATGGATAAGCTCATCCTGAAATTAATCTCGGATAAGTTATCTCTTATCCCTTGTACCAAATGAGGCATAACTTCTATAGTTCTCAAATTACAGAGACCTTGTTAACTTTTAATTTCTTATATATATGAAAAAATGCCTAAAAATAATTTGGTGAAGTAACAATTGCAAGAAACTTCAAGATTTCTAAAAGGATAAAACCTAGGTATATAATTAATATCTTTGCCCAAATTTTACTTGATTATATACATGTGCGTGTGTGTGTGTCCGTTTTGATTGATTTTGTTGTTTCAGGTACACAATCTGTATATCTACACAAACACTTCAACAAAAGTTCAAGATTATATCAATAATACTTATGAAGTTGTAACACCTTCAACATAAGCTCATTAAGAACTTTCAAGGAAGTGTGTTATTTAAAGAAACAATATGAAACAAAAATAAAGTCAAGTCCTCCGAATTCACGGAGTGTCCTTAAGGAATTAATTTCCCTCAAGTACTCGAGCCCCCACGATAATATGGCTTCACAATCATAATGTATTGGAACCTCAAAACTTCTGATTTTCTTTGAACTCACTTAACGAGAGATGATCACACAAAGATTTTAGAAGCAAGAGAAATATTTTTTCAACACAGAAATTTTTCATACTATCCAAGGAAAAAAATTTAGGCATTTATAGCCATCAAATGCCTCTTCGGAAGAAAGAAATGGTTAATTAAAAGGTGTATCATTTTGGAAGAGTTATGTATACCATTCCGAAACAACTTGTCTTTTCTGAACAGTCACTTCAACCGAATAGTCACCCATTTTCCGAAATAGTGTGTCTTTTCCTCGAATGGATGTGTCCATATTTCATTCACACTAGTTGAATCAAACAATTCCCCACATTAATGGAAAATGACTACTTTCGATAAAACTTTATGGACATGTATGTGATTAAGTGACAAAGACTAATTTCATCAGGATAAATGGGTTTTTCTTTTAACTTTCCTTAGAGAACATGCATCGGATGTCTTTGGTCAATTGGTAGATTTGATAAATTTGAGCCGTTGAGATTTATTGTTCACCTATACATAACATCTCAGACAACCAACCTTTTAACATTTACGGTTCTCATGATTTTATTCGTTATTATCATCATAATATATGGGTTCATTCTTCAAATTCGTAATAATCAAATAAAAATCATGCCTTTGTAAGGAAAATTACTTTTGGGCATAAGAACGAAAGAGAGTTCTTGTTGAAAAAACCCCACATACCTTCAATGATGAACTTTAGATCGATACTCATTTTTGAGATTTTAATCGTGCCTTTGAATGATGGTTCTTGGAGTTCTTGAACTAGGAACTTGGAATCTTGAATAAATTTGCAGAATTAATGGTGAGCTTTGGAGGTTCTTAAAGTTTGATGTAGGAGGTTAGAGTTTTCTTTTTGAGGGAATTTGATGAAATATAACATATAATGCTTCTAATAGGCTTTCATATAGGGTTTGGATGGATTTTGGGTGAGGAGGAATGACCAAAACGCCCCTAAAAATCAAATAATTTTCGAATTTGTCCTTTGGTGTACTTTTTGATAGTCTGAAGTAGATCAACTATAACGTTTTACTCCGATATCCAAATTGGATGAAACTAATTTCATTAGAAAGAGGACTCTCATATCTTTCTGTAGATATATAGTATCTCACCCAGATCATTGTGTACGAGGAGTTATGATTGTTTGAATTTGACCCAAAAATACGCTTTTGATAGGCTAAAGTAGATCGACCATAACTTTTTGCTTCGATTGAAAAATTTGATGAAAACAATTTCATTTGAAAGAGGACTCGCAGTGATTTCCATTGATATGTAGTAGATCACTCAGATCATTATGTACAAGGATTTATATTGGTTTAAAATTGGAGAAAAAATACGCCAGGCCTCAGTACTTTTTCCTGCACGTTTTACTGTTTACTACTATTCATGATTCGATCAGAATATTCATAACTCGCTGCTCGGGTGTCCACTTTGGATGATTCACATATTGTTGTAAATCTTATTCGATACTCTACGCAATGATGGGTCATAATCTAAGACATTTTGGATGGAAAATTTATAATTCATTTTAGAAGATAGAACCCAATAGGTTTACGCACAAAATTTCAACGAAAAATTTCCTGGGGTATTACAATAGGCTTGAATTTAAATATAGAATATGGTGGTAAGAATAGTGACATGATATTAATGATGTATGTTTTGTGAAAATAAATTAGTAGGCTTGATGTGTTGAAATAATGTGTGCTAATGAGTTATGATAAGGAAAACCGTAAGGTCATGATCGATTATTGTTGTTACGAAGTTCTAGTGTACTAGTGTTTATTGATGTTTATTTCATGGTTTCCAAGCGAGAATTGTAGTTGGATCAGTGGATGGCCATGTAGTTGGATGTGATGATTTCATAATTAATGATATTAGTTACATGGAAGTGATCTAATAGGCCTGAACAGGGTATGCGAGAGCTTAAGTTTACTTTATACGTAGTGAAGTATGATGTTGTATGTATGATCTAGAGGTATGCCCAAGGTGATATGGGGTTGAGATATTTTCTAAGGCTATTACATATTATGTGTGGCAAGTGGTACCGTTGAGTTGTTAGGTGGAGAAAAACTAGTTAGATGGTATATGTTGTTCTAGATAGCCGATTTAAGGAATTTTGATTGATAGTGTTTATCTTTTTTATATGATCTTGATTCTCATAGTTGAGAGATATAAGTTTAGAGTTGCGACATGTGTAGGCTATGACAGAAGTAGTATGGTTCATCAAGGGCTTGGGATATCCATTTTTAGTGTTAGAAGATAATATTGAGTTTGTGAAGTTTGGGCTCATAGAAATAAGAGTTGAAGCATTAGAAGGTGTGCACTCCGACTATGGGGATACTTATAGAGATCCTAAGTAAGTAAGTGTTCCAGTATTATATAATGACTATTCGGACTATACAAGGATAGAGTGTCTCAGAAGGTGTTATTAGCAGTGGGTTTTCCACTTCCAGATGTAGTCTTTTGGGTTAAGTTCTACAGAGTCTATTAGTTCACTTTAGAGTCAATTAAAGGATCTCCCAAACTTAAGATGATGGGTTGAAGCTAAGGGGGAGATGATGGAATTAATGATCAAGACAGACTTTCAGATTCTAGTAGTAATGTCATTATGATATAGAACATCAGAAAGTGAGGGTGAGACTCAGCCCATTCTTATCTCAGTATTTATCAGTTATCCCGATACCTACTCCTGCCTCACATTTCAGTTTCATGATCATAGTTCATGTTCCCATAACTCAAGCGTGAGTACATGGGTCATGAGTTGTATGACAGAAGTAGTATGGTTCATCAAGGGCTTGGGATACCCATGTACTCACGCTTTATAGTGTGCTCAGTTCCCATAACTCATGCTATAGTCCTTATGACTGGCAAGATTCAACTTATAGTCATGTATGCCTCAATTTAGATCACTTTGATAAATCTCTGATGTTGATTTGATAGTCCTCATGCCTTAGTAAAGTGTCAAGTATCGTATAATATCCTTCCATGATTCAAGATCTTATGTTCTAACCTTTTTTTGAATCCTCCTTATGTGATGATAGTGGTGATGAGTAAATGATTCTTGTTGATGGAAGATCATAGTATGCTTGTTTTAGATAAGGCCATAAGTGTGAAGTAAGATCAGGAGCCATGTCTTTGATATATGTGTTGGTTAGTGGAAATTGTGTGTGTATGTTCTTGGGGTAGTGGCTGTAAGTTATATTTGTAGTGGTTTTGGGAATATATAAAGTATGTCATAATGGGTATTTGCCTTGAAGTTCATACATGGTTGTAAAAATAGACTTGACTGACATGTTGGGATTTAAGTGGAGTAAGGCAATATGCACTAGTGCATCCATAATAAGAGATAAGAGTTAGTCATTTAAGTGGTAAGGGATGATATGAGTAGGGTGTGAAGTTTAAAAAGATATAGAAGGTTGACGCTTATGGTTTGGACTAGTATCATAGTGTGGCATGTTGTATTTTGTGATTTAGAGTTAGGATTGATCACGGTGAAAGGATTTAAGCTACTTAGACATTAGTAGAAAGATTTATCAATGCCCATATGAGGATTACAATTTGAATCAACGAGTATGGTATTTAAGAAGGATAGTATAGTTGAGGAATATTCGAGAAGTGTGCTAAGATTGAAAGTAAGAAGTTTTATTTCCTAAGGCCGAGTAACTCTATCCTAGTTTTCGAGTTATATGTCTATATTCCACACTATAGAATAGCGTCAATGTTGGGATCCTTTAGATGGGTGTCTTCCATAACTCATACCCAATATTCTTTGCTCCTTTATGGTATTAGAACTTCTTTAGTAACAGTGTTGAAGAGATACTCTAGTTAAGTATTAGTGTCCGGTATAATTCAACCAGTATAACTAGCAATTCAGTTTAACAGATAGGCAGACAAGTTACTGTGGTTTTCTACCTTTACACCCAGTCTTGTTATCCGAAGTCTCATGAGTATGACCATTCCAAGAGATAATCTATTCCATCCGTGTAAATTGTGAATTCAGTATAGTCCAAGCATCATGTTTCAAATTCATCTAATTAGTCAGGACTCAGTTCATAAGAGTTCAGCGTATAATCTCAAATGTTTCCAAGTATTTTAGTTCAAATGGTGTATTACCCTGGTATGGTCTAAGTCTTGTTACCTCATGATTCATACTTGAATAAGGTATCACTTCTCAATTCCATATGTCTGATTGGATCATGAACACATCAAGGGAATCCTAAAACTCTCAGAATGAATTAGCTCCTTAAAGAAAGTAAAGTCAAGTCAGCTCAGAATTCAGTTTCATGATAGAAGTTTAAACATTTCAGCTCGACGATATCCCTTCTTAGAAAACATGTCATGTTCATGTTATTCCATACCTTTAAGACTTCATCATTCCTACCATTCATTTGGAGACGAACAATCCCAAGGTGGAGATAATGTAACAAACCCCATTCTGGGATAGAATGAACACCATCATTTTGGTTCTTGGCGCGTCATGGAGGTGGTCAATTTAACAATTGTGAAATTCCAATAGCCTAGCGTGATTGGGGCACTTCACGCTGAAGTTTCAGCTCCCAATCAGTGGGAAAGCTCTGCGTCGCGGTGACCCTAAGAATCCCATTCATCAAATTTTAGTGAGCCACCACAATTGTGGTGCGTCACTGTAGCCCATAAAATTGGGCACCCAGTAATATTTTTATTCTGTCTCATTAAGGGTATATTGGGTATTTTCCATGACCCTTATCTGCTTAAACACGGGATTATACTCCCAAGTGACCCCATTATTTATACTTTCATCAAAAAATCACAAGAAATTCTCTCTATGGTTTCAAACTAAAAACCCAAATAACTCAAGATTCAACCGTGGGTTTTCGAAATTGATTGTAGATTTAGAATCTCCAAATCGTAGGCTTTGAGAATCATCCATCAAATTTGTAAATTGAGGTATGCAGGGTTTTTCTAAAATCTCATGGGCATAGAAATCATGATTTAAAGAATGGGGTTTTGGATTTATGAATATAATCATGTTTTAGAAGTTTTGATGGTATTGTTTTGGTCTTTAGGCCTTCCCCCAAATTGCTTTTAAATTATGTATATATGTAAGCATGTGATTTGATGTTGAAGATTGAAGTGACAGCATGATTCATGAAAAATCCCTCTCTTATGATGATTTTCATTTACATATAATATACTATGTGATTGTTTTAATATATCTTGAAAAGCATGTTATGAAATGACTTGAATAATGTTATATTTGGATTATGATTTTGATTTCAAAAGAGAGAGAGTTATTTATGTTGCCGAATGTTGAACATAATGATATAATGAGAAGAGTTGCATGGTTTGTTAAAGATTACATGACCACCATTTGTTTATTGAAAGGATGGGAATTTTCCATAGTTTTGACTTATGTTTTTGGAACATGAATTCTCTTTGTTAAATTTCATGTTTGGGTGGTCTGAACTTTGTTTTAATAAAAGATCATGCTTAATGCTTTATGGCTCAAAAAAAGATAACTTGCAAGTCTTGGTGTGACGACACCAATTCAGATTATCCCATGGTAATTCAGAACATAATAGAATGCATGTTTAAAATCAGACTTTTCAGATGTTGAAACTAGAATAATGCATGATTCAGAACAGGATAAAATTGGCCATAAAGAGAGCTTAGGTGGTTCCCCGAAAAAGGGATGAGTTCAGACTACTCATTGCCCAAAATCGTGATTTGCCAATCCGGGTTTATTATTATACGCTATCCTAGTGTCGTGTGGCGTATCAGAGTCAGACACTTCACCCCTTACGGCTCTCTTGGGTTTGGGTCTTCCCTACCAAGTAAATGGCGGATTCCATTTAGCCCGTGGAATATCATACTTGTAGGGGAGTGCCACCTAACTCAGAAGTGATACAAAGACAAGAAATTGCATTGACAGAAAAGTTTTATGTTTTGAAAAATGCGCATGTGTTTTGAAAGTATATCTATCATGATATTTATAACTAGCTCTCAACTAGTTTATTTATATACAAGATTTATATTGGATTTCTTCGCGTACCAATACACTATATTGACCCCTCCCTTCCAGGTTCTAAGGTAGTCTAGAGGGCCTAATAAATAGTAGGTTCGGACAGACAAAAGCACAGAGTTTAGTGTGTGAGCCTTCTATACTCCATAAGGTGTATCTATTCTTTTGACATTTATCATAGTTATGGTTTCTGTCCACTGGGGACCTTGTCCCAGTTTTCAGACAGTTGATATTTGATCATGTAGTAGAGATTTCGCAGACGGTTATCCGACGTTGTTAGATGATTCTGGATTTTGACCTTCATTTTAAATTTATGTCATACTTATGACCATGATTCCTTGTTACATATATTTCTGCATTTCCTTATTATGTGAATGGTGTATATGATTTTAAAATTAGAAGGGTTTCCGGGCCTTCATGGTTCGGTATGCTCGTCACGACAAGGGCCTCGGTTCTGGTCGTGACAAACAACCTCTCTACCTACCAAAGTAAGAGTAAGGTTTATGTACATTCTATCCTTATCTGGCGTCACTCGTGGGACTACACTTGGTATGTTGTTGTTGTTAGTTCTGTAAATCTTCCATTATTAGATCTCCTTTAATATGCTTTTCCTTTAGGAGAGGGTCTATTATATGACGGGAGGAAAAATGACAATTTCCTAGTTAACATTGGTTACATTCATCTGGTTAAACTTGTAACTAGAATAGTGCTATTATCTCTTAATGTAATAACTAAAACATATGAGGATCAAATTAGTATTATAAGATATGTTTCCAACCAGAATTCAAAAGCAGATGTAGAACGGCAAAGAGGAGCTTCTTTGATAGAATTAGAACACAGATGATTTTCCTGTACAGTTCTTGAGTACGACGTTAATAATTTGAATTCATATTTATAATCATGTCTTTTAATTGATTACACGACTTTCAATTTTACTACAATGGAATTTCAAATGTTTATAATAGCACATATAGTTGAAGTGAGTGCATATAGCTTCAGGAGAAAAAAGAGTGGGCAGTGGTTGATTCTGCAAATAGTGGAATCTCATATCCAAAGGAGGGTCTATCAAAAATAGTCTCTTTACCTCTAAGGTAGGGGTACGGCCTTCTCGACCTCCCATCATGGAACTGTATTTGGTATATGTTATTATCCGTAGATGATTTTATTATGGGACGATGAGTGGGTAGAGTGTTGTTAGTTTTTATTAGTGTTGTCTGTGATGTTACACAGTGCATGTGTAAGGCAATATATAAGTGTTATGATTTAGATAGAATAATCAAACCACAAGTAAAAGAAAACAAGAACAATACACAGATTTTTAAATAGATGCAGGAAAACTGTCGGGCAGAGGCAGAGGAGGGTTCACTATAATGGAATGAGAGTACAATGTGCAGAAGGATGGATTTTTGGAATAATAAAATAACCCACTAAATTGCACTTATATATTATGTGTGTACAAATAGTTCCTAGGCCCAAAAACATAATGGTCCATCAACCAAAATTAGGGTAACAACTCTAATAATCTCTACCTTGACACCAATTCTAATTCAGAACTCAAATCCATTCCAAGACAAACTATCCAAATCTTTAACAAAAGCCCCTAAGGGCACATCTTAACAGCTAACACTAACCAAGTCCAATAAATGCTCAAACTTGGAACTTGGTAGTGTCTTGGTCATCATATCAGCGGGATTATCGTGAGTACTAATCTTACTCACAACAATATCACCACGAGCAATAATTTCACGAACAAAATGATACTGAACATCGATGTGCTTTGTCCTTTTGTGAAATATCTGATCTTTCATAAGGAATATAGCACTCGTATATCTCAAAAGACCATAGTAATATGTAAGTCTTTGCTAAGTTCACCAAACAAACCCTACAACCAAAATAGCTTCGTTGAAAGCCTCTGTAATTGCCATGTACTCTGCTTCAGAAGTTGACAAACTAACCATACTTTGTAAGGTAGCTTTCCAACTAATAGCACAACAACCAATGGCAAAAAAATAGCCTGTAAGGGACCTCCTTTTATCACAGTCTCCTGAAAAATCTGAATCAACATACCCGATTCCTCTATCTTTATTTTTCCCAAACTGCAAACAAACATCAGTAGATTTATGCAAGTATCTGAAAATCCACTGAACTATATTCCAATGTTCTTTTCCAGGATTTACCATTTATCTGCTACCTGCATTGATGACAAAAGATAAATCTTGTCCGGAATACACCATCGCATACATAAGAAACCCAACGGCACTAGAGTATGGAACTCGAGACGTATAGTCATGCTCATCATCTATTTTTAGAGATAAATTGGTCGAGAGTTTGAAGTGATCTACCAATGGAGTCCTTACAAGTTTGCTATTTTGCATATTAAACCTGTGAAGCACGTTCTCAATATATCTTTTTTGACTCAAATATAACTTACACTTTTCTCTATCTCACATAATTTCCATGCCAAGGATCTTCTTTTCTTCTCCTAGATCCTTCATCTTAAACTCCTTACTAATATGGGCTTTGACTTTTATTATCTCTCACATAGCCTTTGCTACAATAACATACAAGAGAAGATACACGAATGAACCATCATGTACCTCCTTGAAGTAGACACTACTATCATAGTTGATCCTCTGCAACATATGAGAGGTAATAAATGGGTCAAACCTCTTATACCACTTCCTGGGTGACTTCTTTAAGATAAAAAGAGACATTTTCAATAAGTATATATAGTCCTTCTTTCCTGAGACTACAAAACCCTCTGGTTGTTGTATTTAGATTTGCTCCCTAAGTTCTCCATGTAAGAATGTAGTTTTTACATCCAACTGCTTAAGCTCAAGATTATGCAAACCTACAATACCAATCAATGCTCAAATTAAACTATGTTTTACAAGTGGAGAAAAAATATTTTTATAGTCAATACCTATGACCAAACTGTAACCTTTAGAAACTAGTTTTGCTTTGTACCTAGCATTATCAACTCCCAATGTTCCTATTGTTTGGAATACCCACTTGTAATGGATAGCTTTCTTATCTTTAGACAATCTCACCAGATCCTATGTTCCATTCTTATGAAGTGATTCCATCTCCTCCTATATAGCAATCATCCATTGGTCGAAATCATCACAACTAACTGCCTCTGAGTAAGAAGAAGGATCTTCACCAGAATTAATACCTTCTGCTACACTCAATAAATAAGCAACCAAATCATTTTCAGCATATTTCTGAAGAGGTCTAATATCTCTTCTGGGCCTATTATTAGCAATAGAATATTATGGCGCCACTGGTGTTGAAGAAGAAATAGTATGACTTTGTATCTGTAAGCTAAACTTAGAGGTAGGAACCGGTAAAGACTCTAGTCCAATCTTAAATTCAACATGGGTGCTTGACTTTTGCTGATTCATATCACTAAGCTCATCTGGGGGCAAAAGAATAGATTCGGAGGGAGCCCAAAGTATGGAAGTTTTATCAAATACAACATCCCTACTAATTATAAGCTTTCTGCTTTTTGGAAACCAAAGCTTATAACCTTTAACACCGGGCTTATAACCCATAAATAAGTAATTAAAAGATCCAGATTCCAATATTCCATTATAAACATGAGCATACGCAGGACATCCAAATATCCTCAAATCAGAATAACTAGCAGGAGTACCAGACCATACCTTTTATGGAGTATTTTTATCAATTGCGACTGAGGAAGAGTGGTTAATAAGAATTCAAGCTGTAGAAACAGCTTCAACATAAAAAGATGGGTAAACCAGCATTAGAGACCATACAACGCACCTTCTCCATTATAGTCCCATTCGTTCAATCGGCTACACCATTCTACTGCGGAGTATGACAAACTATCAAGTGCCTCACAATTCCTTCTGACTTACATAAAGTATTAAATTCATTAGAATATAACTCTAAACAATTATTGGTCCAAAGGTATTTTACCTGTTTCCCGATCTACTTTTCAATCATAGTCTTTCACTCTTTGAAAGTAGGCAACTCATCAATCTTTTGCTTCAGAAAGAACACCTAAACTTTTTTGAAATAATCATCTATAAAAGTCAATATTTAATTAGTGCCTCCTCTAGAAGATACTATAGAAGGACCCAGAGATCAGAATGAATGTAATAAATTATGTACTTAGGTGAGTTGATGACTTTAGTGAATCTGAATCTCTTCTGCTTTTCGAATATGTAGTGCTCATAGAAATCCAATTTGGTAATACTATGCCCATCAATAAGTCCTCTCCTTCTTAGTTCACCTATCCCGTTTTCACTCATATGCCAATACCCCATATTTTGGTTATGGAATTCTAACCATTATTTCTATACATCTAAGCTCTAATACAAGTGATTATAATTCGAATACAAGTTTCATGATCATTATCCTAGTCTATGAGCAGTTTAGAGGTGAAAAATGTTCATTACAGTGATTTAGAACAAAGTTAAGCTAAGATCATTTGATTCGTCCAATATTCTATATTTTATTCTACAAGGGTCTACTTCGAACATGTATAACTCTTTATATACAGGAAACTTTTTATCCAAAGACCCACCAAATTGTATATAATAGAATTATCGTTCCAACGATATAAATTTCGCAAAAATCTGATATCGGAGCGAAAAGTTAAAGCCATTTTTGAGACCAGTAGCAAAAGGCTATAGGCAGGGCACTGCCCAGGCTAGAACGGGAGTCAAAATAGGGCGACGCCCAAGCTAGAGCATGGGTCCAAGAAGGGCGCTGCCCTGGGTATAGCCTAGGGCCAATTTTCAACTTCTTTCTCCGACTCATTAAGTGTAAATGTGATATTTTTCAACCCTATATCATATCTAACATGGAATTAAACTCTTAAAACACCAAAATAATATTAGTTTCTCTCAAAATCACCAAGAACATTCATTAGGGTTTCAATCTAAAAAATCAAATATCTCAAGATTCAACAGTGAGTTTTCAATAATTTTTCGAGATTCGGAATCCCCATTCCAAGGGATACAAGAAGCACCTATTATTTTAAAGAATAGAGTCTCAAAGTCACGAGTTTATTAAAAGCTTCAAGTTTAAGGTACGTGGGTTTTGAACAAAAACACCCTTTCATTCTTGTGCCCTAGAGTATTAGTTTTTCTTAACGAATTTCGTATTTCCAAGATGAATTCATATTATTTTGCTGAATTTCAAGTTTATGAGATTATGGAATTGTTCAAGTCTTGAATTACATTATTATCTTGTTTGATTATGATATAAGTTAAGAGTTTATGATATAAATTGCACATTCCTGTATTGAAATCATATTTTCAAAAATTTCCAAGATTTGTTGTCATGAATAGAGCCTTATTGTGAAATTAAGTTTCAGAGAATGAGTTGTTGAAGATTTGTTGTCATGAATAGAGCCTTATTGTGAAATTAAGTTTCAGAGAATGAGTTGTTGATGATTTTTAAGTATGTTTATATTTCCATTATTATGAGATCATTAAAGCTTCGATGATTAGTCTATCAAGATTTCAAGAAAGAAGTGAGTTTTGCTCCTAAGTTAAGAAAGAAATCCACATTCTTGATTTTTAGATAAAGGGGATGCATTTTGGCTCCCATTACATATTGTTGAAATATTTTAAAGTGGATTTTCTTAAGTTCTGAGATAAGTAAGCGAGTAGTATTTAGCACCGAGTTGGGCTTGATTCTAAAGTCTCATGCCCCAGAACTATGTGCCCCCGTAGGTTTCTAATTTACCCCAAGTGGGTTAAGACAGTGATCACTAAAGTTAAGGTTCTATCCGATGACAAGGATATAACATCTCTCCCCAACGTGGGTAAGATGTTGGACTCCATGTATCTCACATGTTTATGTCAATTAGAAGAAAATCCCAAAGAAGTCCCCTACTCTATCTAAGATAAAGGTATATGTTTTTCAAAAGCTCTGATTCAAAGATTTCTAAGTGTCAAAATCTTTATGTTTTCAAGGAAGTTCCTAGTTTTCATGAGATTAAAGTGTATATTCTGAAATATATTGTTTTAAGACTTTATCTATACTAAAAGTTTGAGAACAAAGAAAGAATTCAGATTTAGAATGAAGTCAAATGACTCACATGATTTACATTACTTGTTTTCTTATTCATGATTATGAAGGTTTTAATTCAAGGTATGTGAGTCATCTATACTAGCATGTATTTTTTCTATAAGGGTTTATGATACTGATTATTTAATTGTATACACCCCATATACTCAGTATATTCCCAAGTATTGATATATATATATGCCTATGTGGTACATTATCTCATAATATAGGTACAAGTTGTAGCACACATACCATATTAAGTCAGTTTGTAGCTTCCAGTAAGCAGGTTATGATTCCTTTTGATTCAAGGGCTTGAGTTAGTTAAACAGTTCGAGAAGTATTGTATTTTTCTTTATTCAGTTGTATTGTGTTGGGATTGTTGGGAGTCATGACCCGAATACCTATAGTCAGTACTAGTAAAGGCTTCATAGACAGTCAGTAGGAGTTGAATTATTCAGTTTTTGTTTTGTTTGTAAAAGCAGAGTTGTAATCTTATAAATTTAGTTTTTTATTAATCTGATTTGGAAAAGAGTCATTTTTTTCTAATTTGTACTGATTTATACTTTTTATTCAGTTGCTTATGAGTTATGCCAGTAGAAGGGTTAGCTTGGGGTATCAGAGCACAAAGTTCAAGTGTCCAAGGGTGTCTGTGAAGCCATGTCTAGTAGAGTCATGCGGAACAGTAGAGAGGTGTCTGTACTTTTCTTTGAGAGGCTACAAGGCATTTAGGAAATGTCTCCCTTTTTTTAAGTCTCAGATCGTGCTATAAAATGATTCTCTAAGAAACTTATATATATTCTCATCTTACTCTAGTCTAGCCATATCTACCTCATTTTCAAGGTACCAGAAATAGTGAAGCTTAATTCTCCACAGATAGTATTGGAATTATAAGAAGGCTAGAAAGTATTCCATCAGTGTTATTGTGTTCCAAATATTGAAGTGCTTTATCATGTTCATAAAAATTGTGCATAAAGGCAAAGTCAGATGTACTTTTAGATTCCTCCTCAGAATCCATAATGATAATCTATACTTCTCTTTCTATGTACTATTCTTGAGGTAACATAATCAACAAGTTCTAATTTCCTCCCCTGATAATGCTCTCAGACTTGCTAGCAAGAAGTTTCAAAAGTTTTATAAAACAGCTTGACATGAGCCTTCTAGTGTATTATAAGTCCCTCAAATTTAAAGTTATGCCCTAGTTATTATGAGTTATTAAATTAAGACCGAGTAAGGTGTGTATTCATAGATCATTGAATGTTGTGTATCAAGTTTCTATCTCTTGTATTATGTAATGTCGTTATCATTGTGTTTTTGAAAAAAAAATCAAAGTCTAATGAAGCCGTGTGGGGCTCTTTCAATTCTCTAGCATAGTTTCTTTGTTATTCATCTCATTTTCTTGTTCAAACTATAAAACCAACGTCTAGTGAAGCCGTGTGAGGCCTATTTTGATTTACTAGCAACCTGTTGTTCATTTTGTTGTTCTTGTGTTGGTTGGAACTGTGGGTCTAGTGGTGTAATGACCGAAGAGTTGTAAGGGCATTTTATTGAATATATATGTATAGCTGAATTTTCACTTATGGTTGAGTTAGTAATGAAGTGATATATCCTTGTTTGTTAGTTTAGTGAAAGGTAGAGAAGGAGTTATTAGTTAAGCAGAATTGTTGTTTGCTTGAAGTATGAAAAAAGTTGTTGATGGTGTTTGTTGTTCTAGAAAAGTTCAGGTTATTGTTGAAAGTACTTGGTGGATGAGTGTTGTTAATTTAGGCTTCCCTGAGGTTGCAAGAGGGATTTTAGTTTAAACCTATAGAGCTATGAAAGAAGTTTAGATGTATAGATAGGTAAATAGTAATGATGTGAGAAAGAGGATACGTTAACGGATTATAATAAGATAGGCCATATGATTGAGATTGATTTTGCTGTTATGAGATTCTAGTGGGCTAGTGTTTCTTGATATCTTATTTTATAGCTTCCAAGTGAGAATTGTATGTAAGATGAGTTGTTAAATCATACTTAGCACTAGACCTTAAGTTTTAACAGTTGATGATTATCAAGGTGGATATAAAGATTTGTTGGTTAGTGCAGCTAGTTGTGTGAAAGTACTCTAGTGGGCTTGAACAGTGTATGCTAGATTTTATTTATTTGACATTTAGTACGATATTGAAGGTATGATGTAGAGGTGTGCCCAAGGTGATATGGGGCTTCCTTATTTTTGAAATTTGTTAAGTGTTGTGTGGTTAGTTGTACCCTTGAATTGATAAGTATGAATGAGGCGATATGTTATATGATGTTCTTGTCAGTTAGCTTATGGGTTATAGGTTGATGATGTTGGGTATGCTGGTGTAAGTTTAGAGATGTGATATTAGTATACTACTAAGGGAGAGTTAGCAGAGACCTTTACACTTTCAGGTATGCTTCTTTGGGTTAAGTTCTACTGTTTATGTGTATTGTAAGATCTCAAAAAGTTCCCTCATTGTCTAAGACCTTTAGAGCATGTCAAGAGAGGTATCTATCACGACCCGAACTAGGGCCTGGCCGTGACGGACATCTCGAACCCTGAGGGCCTGGAACATCCCTCTCCATCTGGTAAGCAAACACACATTCATATAAATAAAGAAGATGTGGAAACATAATTTGCTATGGAAACATGGTCAATTCTGAATTCAGTATAAGTATGAAAATTGAAAATCAACTACATCTAATAACATCTAACTAAGCCTGTGAAATCCCTACTACAGTAAAATCTGACAACTTTCTGAAAACTGGGGCAAGGCCCCCAGTATACCAAAATGATAACAAGGGACATAATCTGAAAGACGGGCCTTCTAGAATAGAGTAGGCTCACCAACTACTCACTGTAATTCTGTCTGGCGAATCTACTGAATCTGATATGCCACAGGGCTCTAGGCCAGCGTAATAAATAAAGCCGGATCGGCAAATCACGATTTTGGGCGATAAGTTTTTTGATACTCATGCCTTCTTCTGGGAACCACTTAAACTCTCTTTATGCCCAATTTTAACCTGTTCTAAATCATACATGTTTCTACTTTAAACATCTGAAAAGTCTGATTTCAAACATGCATTAAATTTGTTCTGAATTATCATGGCATAATCTGAATTAGTGTAGTCACACCCAGACTTGCAAGTCCTATTTCAGAGCCATAATGCATCATGCATAATTCTTTCATTAAAACACAGTTCAGACCACCCAAACATGCAAACAATATGAAAGATTACATGTTCTGAAAACACAAGTCAAAACTATGCTAAGATTGTTCAAACATATGGTGGTCATGTGCTTTTGGATAAATCATGAACTCTTTTATTATATGAATATTTTCAACATTTATCAATATGCACAACCCTCTCTTTTGAATTCAAAACCATATATCAACTTGTAGCATTAATCAAGATATTTCATATCATGTTTTTCAAGATACATTCAAAACAATTCATATCATAAGAAAATTGGGAAAATAATACCCAGAGAGGGATTCATGTCTATCATGCTCTCAATTCATTCATAAATAATAAAACATATGCATACCTATATATATAATTTCAAATCAATTTAGGGAAGGTCAAAAGACCAAAACCATACCGTCAAGATTTATAAAATATGAATGTATTCATAAATCTAAAAACCCCTTATTTAAAATCATGATTTATATGCCCATTAGATTTTTAGGAAAACCACACATACCTCAAAATAGGAAAA